>NC_091984.1:100282267-100582267 GCF_044704955.1 Pristiophorus japonicus | reverse complement strand
TTTTGGTCTCCTAATCTGAGGAAGGACATTCTTGCTATTGAGGGAGTGCAGCGAAGGTTCACCAGACTGATTCCCAGGATGCCAGGATTGACATATGAAGAAAGACTGGATCGACTCAGCTTATATTCACTGGAATTTAGAAGAACGAGAGGAGATCTCATAGAAACATATAAAATTCTGACGGGATTGGACAGGTTCGATGCAAGAAGAATATTTCTGATGTTGGGGAAGTCCAGAATCAGGAGACATAGTCTTAGGATAAGGGGTGGGCCATTTAGATGCAGTCAAGGTACATTCCAACTAGGGGGATAGATAGGGCAACTAAAGCCAGAGCTCCCTGGATGCCGAAAGAGATAGAGCGTAAGATGAAGCCAAAAAAGAGCGCGCATGACAGATGACAGAAAAATACATCTGTGAATCAGGCTAAATATAGAAAGTTCAGAGAAGAAGTGAAAAAGAATATAAAAGGGGCAAAGAGAAGGTATGAGGATAGAATGGCAGATAACATAAAAGGTAATCCAAAAGTCTTCTATAGGCTTATAAAATAGCAAGCGGCTAGTAAGAGGAGGAGTGGAGCTGATTAGGAACCAAAAAGGAGCCCGCTAAGGTACTAAATGAGTACTTTACATCTGTCTTCACCCAGGAAGATGCTGCCATAGACATAGTAAATAAGGAGGTAAAGGAGATACTGGATGGGATAAGAATTGATAAAGACGATGTGCTATAAAGGCTGGCCGTACCTAAAGTAGATAAATCACCAGGACCAGATGGGATGCATCCTCGGATGCTGAGGGAAGTGAAGGAAGCAATCGCAGAGGTACTGGCCATAATGTTCCAATCCTCCTTAGAAACGGGAGTAGGTGCCAGAGGACTGGAGAATTGCAAATGTTAGACCATTGTTCAAAAAAGGGTGTAAAGATAAACCCAGCAACCACAGGTCAGTCAGTTTAACCTCGGTAGTGGGGAAGCTTTTAGAAACAATAATCAGGGACAAAATTAACAGTCACTTGGACATGTGTGGATTAATTAAGGAAAGCCAGCATGGAGTTGTTAAAGGCAAATCATGTTTAACCAACTTGATTGAGTGTTTTGATGAGGTAACAGAGAGGGTTGATGAAAGCAATGCAGTTGATATGGTGTACATGGATTTCCAAAAGGCGTTCGACAAAATGCCACATAATAGACTTGCCAGCAAAGTTGAAGCCCATGGAATAAAAGGGACAGTGGCAGCATTGATATCAAATTGGCTAAGTGACAGGAAACAGAGAGTCATGGTGAATGGATGTTTTTCGAACTGGAGGAAGGTATACTGTGGTGTTCCCCTGGGGTCAGTTCTAGGACCACTGCTTTTTTTGATATATATTAATGACTTGGATGTGGGTGTACAGGGCACAGATGACACAAAACTTGGAAGTATAGTGAACAGTGAGGAGGATAGTGATAGACTTCAAGAGGACATGGATAGGCTGGTGAAATGGGCGGACACGTGGCAGAAACGTGCAAAGTGATACATTTTGGTAGAAAGAATGTTGGAGAGGAAATATAATCTAAAGGGTACAATCCTAAAGCGGGTGCATGAACAGAGACACCTAGAGGTATATGTGCACAAATCGATGAAGCTGGCAGGGCAGGTTGAGAAAGCACGGGATCCTGGGCTTCATAAATAGAGGTATAGAGTACAATAGTGTGGAAATTATGATGAACCTATATAAAACACTGGTGTGGACTCAACTGGAGTAGTGTGTCCAATTCTGGACACCGTACTTTAGGAAGGATGTGAAAGCCTTAGAGAGGATGCAGAAAAGATTTACGAGAATGATTCCAGGGATGAGGGACTTCAGTTACGTGGATAGACTGGAGAAGCTGCGGTCGCTCTCCTTAGAGCAAAGAAGATTAAGAGGAGATTTGATAGAGGTGTTCAAAATCCTGCGGGGTCTGGACAGAGTAGAGAGAGAGAAAATGTTCCCACTGGCAGAAGGGTCGAGAACCAGAGGACACAGATTTAAGGTGATTGGCAAAAGAACCAAAGGCAACAGAAGGGAATACTTTTTTTTTTTACACAGCAAGTGGTTAGGATCCGGAATGCACTGCCTGAAAGGGTGGTGGAGGCAGACTCAATCAAGGCTTTCAAAAGGGATTTAGATAAGTACCTGAAAGAAAAAAAATTGCAGGGCTACAGGAACATAAGAACATAAGAATTAGGAGCAGGAGTAGGCCATCTAGCCCCTCGAGCCTGCTCCGCCATTCAAAAAGATCATGGCTGATCTGGCCGTGGACTCAGCTCCACTTACCCGCCCGCTCTCCATAACCCTTAATTCCCTTATTGGTTAAAAATCTATCTGTGAGGGAAGAGAGTGGGATTAGCTGAGGTGCTCTTACAGAGAGCCAGCATGGGCTCGACAGGCCGAATGGCCTTCTTCCGTGCTGTAACCATTCTATGATTCTATAATACAAATAGCATCTTCTCACACACAATCCAATATTTGTGAGTCAAAACCAATGAACACATCCAAGTGAGTCAAGTTAAAATGGAAATTCCCTTGAGTTAGTGATATTATTGTTAATTCAATTCTTTCACATATTGAGCTCAGTAAATTGCAGTGGATTGCCAATATATCATCTACAGTCCCCATTTAAACTGAAATATTGCTATTTTCCCCAAATGTTCTCTTGTTGGGATACAGATCTGGGGGTATCCACAGCAGACATGTATTTCACCCAAATAGCCATTTTTCATACAGGAGAATCAGCTAATTCAGCACACACCGGAAACCAAACCTGGTCTATATGGCTTAGTCTGATACCAAGCAGTAGCATTATCCACTAGTTCGTCAAAACTAGAAGAAAAGTATTGAAGAAAATTTAGGCAAAGGAACTGATAATTATTTCAAGCAGTTTGTCTTAAAATAGATTGTGATTATGACTTTACTCTTTAAATTCTGGTCTTGATACATAACAATTTTCAATATTTGCACTTCACTACACACCTACCTGTTTGTTCTTTTAAATGCAATGAAATGTTGCTCTTGAGGTTTTGCACCTTCACCAAAACAAACACATATTTTCAACATGTCTTCAGAAGTTCGAGTGGCTTATAGAAAACAAAGCACAACCGTGGCTATCATTAGCTTCCAAATTGCTTGAAACTTTCATTCTAAATGCAGAACAGATACTTAAACTGCAACAATATGCACATTGAAGCCCACTTAATAGCACATAGTCTTTGATTGGAATACACTGATCATAGCACTCCAAAACATCAAACATTTCCTGTCCAGTTTTCTATTTCATATACTTGCATTTTATAGCACTTTATTGCATCATCTCGAGGCACTTCACACAATAAATGACTTTTGTTATGTAGTAAGATGCTGAAGTTATCCTACATCAGAAATATCCTATAAACAGCAATGAGATGAATGACCTATTAAGCTGTTTTTCTTGCTGATATTCTTGAAGGGAACAATATTTTTGTTAGGTAAGAGTATCAAAGGATATTGAACAAAGGTGGGTAAATGGAATTAAGGTACAGATCAGTAATGATCTAATTGAATGGTGAAACAGGCTCGAGGGGCTAAATGGCCTATTCAATGGGCCCAAATTTCTCCAGGAATTGCTCCGTTTTTTTTTGGAGCAACTTGATTTTTCTGGAGTATCTTTTTCGTTGCAATTCTATCCATTTAATTTGTGCCAGTGTAAATTAGTTAGTTAGGTTTTTTTTAAGTTTCATTTTTTTTTCAAAAGGGGCATTACCAGCCACTTACGCCTGTTTTGGCTATTTAAGCAAATTTAGCCAGCTAAAAGTTACTCCAAACTAATTTAGGCTAGCATAAGTGAGCACTCTTGTACGTTCAGAAAAACCTTGCGGTGACTTAAGAAATCAGCGCAAGCAGCCAGAGATGGGGGAGGGGGGGGAGGGGTCCTTGCAAAGCACTAAACACCTTCACAACAACATTAAAGCAGCATAAATACATTTAAAGCACCAAGCACCAAACTAAGCAGTACATTTGCACCAAGCACAAAAAGTAAGAAGCAATTAATTAACAAATAAAAAATAGAAGGAACCCTGCACCTAAAGCACCAAGACCAAAATAATAAGCAATCAATCAGTAAACAACAAATAAAAAATAGAAATCCTACCTTAGGGAACGCAGCGGGTCATCGATGAGGGAGCCCATTCGGCCAGGGCTAGGGACGGCATTCTTCGGGCCCCTCCCACATAGCCTGCAGCGCGCACTCACAGATTTGGCCTGCCAGGAGCTACTGCACATGCGCGCAGACTCTAGCGCGCATCTGCAGAGGTTCCGGCACGGTTTTCAGCGACGGGACCTGGCTCCACCCCCAATCCACTGGGCCACGCTACGCCATCACCGAGGAGAGGCTGGGGAGTAGTCAGAATAGGGAGGAAGGTTTTCGGCGCGGTTGGAGGCAGACAAAAGCGGCGCACCTCAGGTGAGGACGCCAGAAAAAGGGGTTGGGGAAGTTTGAGCCCTATGTTTCAACTATTGTCAGGACACCAGGAAAATCCACTGCTCTTTTTAAAATAATGCTATGAGATCTTTAACATCCAACTTAATGATCCAAATAGTCATTTGAGACCCAGGGTTGTCTCATTTGAAGGGTGCCACCACTGATAATGCAGCACTCTCTCAGTATTGCAATGAAGTATAAGCCCAGATTCTTTGCTGAAGTCCTGGTGTAGGTGTCCTACAATCTTCTGGCCCAGAGACAAGAACCTCAACAGAATCATGTTTCTATATTGGACTAGCTCCTCCAATTGCTCAGTGTCCACAGTGAAACTGATCCACAAATATCAGAAGATCTAGCTACAAGCTGCAAGCTACATTAGCTGATTTTAAATGAGATATCAATCTCGGCTCTATGTTTGGCCTCAGCATCCCTGAGCGAGAGAAAGGGAACACAGGTAAGGTTGTACATGAACAAATGTCAGGATCAGGGTCAAATATGATATCCTCCACAGCCTGGTGGCACTCACATATAAACAACAACCACTTAGTCAAGGTACTGTTGGTTGAGCAGCGCCTGTGGAACAGTGTCCCTGCATGAGCCAGCAACTGCAGGATAGGCAGAAAATAAAAGTAAAAATAACTGCTCTTCAAATTTTAATCTTTATACATGGCAAGATTTTCCTTTTACTGTGAGCTTGGCTCAGTGTTATCACGCTCAACTGAGTAAGAAGGTTGTGGGGTCGAGCTCCACTCCAGGACGACAGAAAGATGCATACAGAGATATGTAAACTGAGCAGGCTCATGAGATTAGGGTTACTTCTTGTGTGAAGGAGGTCAACCCTCAAGGGTGAGGCTGAACTAGATTTGTATGTGATCTGTGCTGCAAGATGGTTGTAAAAACAAGCTTGTTGTATATAAAAGTAATACAAATATCAACTGCACTTTAGCCTTGGCTCAGTGGTAGCATTCTCACCTTTGAGTCGGAAGGTCGTGGGTTCAAGCCCTATTCGAAAGGCTTGAGCTCATAATCTAGGCTGACACAGCAATGCAGTACTGAGAGAGTGCTACATTGTTGGAGGTCTTTGCGATGAGGCACTAAGCCAAGGCCATGAAACTCTTTCAAAGAACAGCGAGGAGCCTTCCCTCAAACAACCAAAAAAAATGAACTGGCCATTCATCTCATTGCTGTTTGTGGAACAAAACTGATTGCCACATTTGCCTACTAAAACAGGGGACCAGTAGCAGAGTGGTAATGTTACTGGACTAGTAATCCAGAGACCTAGATTAGTGATCTAGAGACACGAGTTCAAATTCCACCATGGCAGCTGGGGAATTTAAATTCGGAAAATTTAATAAATCTGGAATAAAAAAGCTAGCATCAGTAATGGTGACCATGAAACTGTCGGATTGTCATAAAACCCCATCTGATTCACTAATGTCCTTTAGGGAAGGAAATCTGCCGTCCTTACCTGGACTGGCCTATATGTGACTCCATACCCACAGCAATGTGGTTGACTCTTAAATGGCCTAGCACTCAGTTGTAACAAACCGCTACGAGAAACAAGAACAACAACAAAACTGGATGGACAACCCGGCATCGACCTCAACTCCGGCTATGGACACGACAATGGCACCCACAGCCCAGTACACCCTGCAAAGTCCTCCTCACCAACACCTGGGGATTTCTGCCAAAATTGGGAGAGCTGACCCGCAGACTAGTCAAGCAACTGCCTGACATAGTCATACTCACAAAATCATACCTTTCAGCTAATGTCCCAGACTCCATCACCATCCCTGGGATAATCCTGTCCCACCGGCAGGACAGACCCACCAGGGGTGGCAGCACAGAGTTATACAGTCAGGAGGGAGAGGCCCTGGGAGTCCTCAACATTGACTCTGGATCCCATGAAATCTCATGGCTTCAGGTCAAGCCTGGGCAAGGAAAGCTCCTGCTGATTACCACCTACCACCCTCGCTCAACTTATGAAGCAGAACTCCTCCATGTTGAGCACCACTTGGAAGAAGCACCGAGTGTAACAAGGGCACAGAATGTACTCTGGGTGGGGGACTTCAATGTTCATCACCAAGAGTGGCTTGGTAGCACTACTAGTGACCGAGCTGAACAAGTCCTGAAGGAAATAGCTGCCACAATGGGCTTACAGCTGATAGTGAGAGAACCAATACGAGGGAAAAACCTACTTGATCTCGTCCTCACCAATCTAGCCATCGCAGATGCATCTGTCCATGACACCATTGGTAGCAGTGACCACCGCACAGTCATTGTGGAGACAAAGTCCCGTGTTCACACTGAGGGCACCCTCCATCGTGTTGTGTGGCAATACCACCGTGCTAAATGGGATAGATTCAGAACAGATCAAGCAGCTCAAAACTGGACATCCATGAGATGCTGTGGACCATCAGCAGCAGCAGAATTGTATTCCACCACAATCTGCAACTTCATGGCATGGCATATCCCTCACTTTACCATTATCATCAAGCCAGGGGACCAACCCTGGTTCAATGAGGCATGTAGAAGAGCATGCCAGGAGTAGCAGCAGGCGTACCTAAAAATTAGGTGCCAACCTGGGGAAACTGCAACACCGGACTACATGCATGCTAAAAAGCAGAAACAGCATGCCTGAGACAGGACTAAGAGATCCCACAATCAATGGATTAGATCAAAGCTCTACAGGATTGCCACGTGCAGTCCTGAATGCTGATGGACCACCCCGACCTGCGAGAGGACACCACCGCAGGTCGGGAGTTTAAAGAGCTGGAGCGCGGGCCCCTGCAACACCGTGGGCCACCCCGACCTATGAGAGGACACCACCGAAGGTAGAGAGTATAAAGAGCTGGAGCGTGGGCCCCTGCAACATTGTGGGCCACCCTGACCTGTGAGAGGACACCACCGCAGGTCAGGAGTATGAAGAACTGGAGCATGCCACTACAACTTCCAGCGCTGACTTTGAGGTGGCTGACTGGGTGACGTCATCAAGGCTCAGGTTGCCGGTTAGAGCGTGGGCAGGAAAATCGTCGGGGTCCAGGCACAGTGGAAGAGCGGGAAGGTCAGGGCGGATGAGCAGCAAAAGATCGTGGCGGAGATGCAGTGAACGATTGAGGTGGAGGAGCAGCGAGAGATCGTGGCTGAGATGTGACAAGAGATGAGCGGTGAGAGATCGTGGCGGAGGTGCGGCAAATGTTTGGTGCGGCAAATGTTTGGTGCGGCGGTGCGATGAGAGATCGTGTTGGAAGTGCAGTGAATGTTTCGTGGCGGAGGGGCAGCGAGAGATCGTGGCGGAGGAGCAGTGAGAGATCAGCGGCGAGAGATCGTGGTGGAAGAATGGTGAGAGGTCTTGGTGGAAGTGTGGCGAGTGGTCGTAGTGAAGGTGCGGCAAATGAGGGTGCGGGGCCCAGAAGAGCCGAGGGCCCAAGGGCAGCACAGGCCACCCACACTGCGATATGTGCATGCACTAGGTCCGTGTAGCAGAGCATGTCTCCAGTCATCCTGGTTTGCCCTGGCCACTGACAAGCCCGTGTGATGGATGATGTGCAATGGTCACCAAACGTTAAAAAAATCCACGCACAAGCATCTTCCACCCCTGGAGTTCAGGACTGGAATATCGGGTCCTCCATTGAAACATCTATGAACTCATCCCTTTTGGTGTGCATGCAAGTCATCCTCGTTCAAGGGACCGCCTATGACGATGATGGACCATTAAACAACTCACGGCAGGAGGAGGCTATATTTTCATTGATGGCGGAGCCCAATACGAGTGCAAAAGACAAGGTTGAAGCGTTTGCAACCATCTTCAGCCAAAAGTGCCAAGTGGATGATCCATATCGGCATCCTCCTGATGTCCCCACTATCACAGAAGGAGGTCTTTAGCCAATTCGATTCACTCCAGGTGACATCAAGAAGCGGCTGAGCGCACTGGAAACAGCAAAGGCTATGGGTCCCGACAAAATCCCAGCTGTTGTGCTGAACACTTGTGTTCCAGAACTATCTGCACCTCTAGCCAAGCTATTCCAGTACAGCTACAACACATCTATCCAACAATGTGGAAAACTGCCCTGATATGTCCTGTCCACAAAAAGCAGGACAAATCCAATCCGGCTAATTAACGCACCATCAGTCTACTCTTAATCATCAGCAAAGTGATGGAGGGTGTCATCAACAGTGCTTTCAAGCGGCACTTACTCATCAATAACCTGCTCACCGATGCCCAGTTTGGGTTCTGCCAGGATCACTAGGCTCCAGACCTCTTTACAGCCTTGAACCAAACATGGACAAAAGAGCTGAATTCCAGGTGAGGTGAGAGTGACTGTCCTTGGCATCAAGGCAGCATTTGACCGAGTGTGGCATAAAGAAGCCCTAGTAAAACTGAAGTCAATGGGAATCAGGGGGAAAACTCTCCACTGGCTGGAGTCATACCTAGCACAAAGAAAGATGGTTGTGGTGGTTGGAGGTCAATCATCAGCCCCAGGATATTGTTGCAGGAGTTCCTCAGGGCAGTGTCCTAGGGCTAACCATCTCCAGCTGCTTCATCAATGATCTTCCCTCCATCATAAGGTCAGCAGTGGGGATGTTCCCTTATGACTGCACATAGTTCAGTGCCATTCGCAACTCCTCAGATAAAGAAGCAGTCCATGCCCGCATGCAGCAAGACCTGGACGACATTGAGGCTTGTGCTGATCAGTGGCAAATAACTTTCACGTCACACAAGTGCCAGGCAATCACCATCTCCAACAAGAGAGTCTAACCACCGCCCCTTGACATTCAACGGCATTACCATCACCGAAACCCCCACCATCAACATCCTGCCGGTCACCATTGACCAGAAACTTAACTGGACCATCCACATAAATACTGTGGCAACAAGAGAAGTTCAGAGGATGGGTATTCTGCCGCGAGTGCCTCACCTCCCCAAAGTATTTCCATCATCTACAAGGCACAAGTCTGATTTAGTGTATATGGATTTTAGCAAGGCTTTTAATAAGGTCCCACATGGCAGACTGGCCTCGAAGGTAAAAGCCCATGGGATCCAAGACAAAGTGGCAAGTTGGATCCAAAACTGGCTCAGAGGCAGGAAGCAAAGGGTAATGGCTGATGGGTGTTTTTGTGACTGGAAGGCTGTTTCCAGTGGGGTTCCTCAGAGCTCAGTACTAGATCCCTTACTTTTTGTGGTATATATTAATGATTTAGACTTGAATGTTGGGGGTATGATTAAGAAGTCTGCAGATGATACAAATATTGGCTGTGTGGTTGATAATGAAGAAGAAAGCTGAAGACTGCAGGAAGATATCAATGAACTGGTCAGGTGGGCAGAACAGTGGCAAATGGAATTCAATCCAAAGAAGTGTGAGGTAATGCATTTAGGGAGGGCGAAAAAGGCAAGAGAATGAATACACATTATATGGTAGGACACCGAGAAGTGTAGAGGAACAAAGGGATCACTCCTCCTCCCTGATTGCAATGTCTGCTTCGCCCCTCTCTTTTGTGAAAACAGACACAAAGTATTCATTAAGAACCATACCCATAGCTTCCGCCTCCACACAGATTACCTTTATGGTCTCTAATAGGCCATACTCTTTCTCTTAATATGTTTATGAAACATCTTTGGGTTTTCCTTGATTTTAATTGCCAATTTTTTTCATGTTTTCTCCTTGTTTTCCTAATTTCCTTTTTCATTTCACTCCTGCACTTTCTATACTCCTCCAGAGATTCTGCAGTATTGAGCCCTCGGTATCTGTCATAAGCCTCCCTTTTTTTCTTTATCCTTCCCTGTATGTCCCTTGACATCCAGGGGGCTCTCGAGTTGTTAGTCCCACCCTTTTTCTTTAAGGGGACATACTTGCTCTGAACCCACTGGATTTCCTCCTTGAATGCCTCCCACTGCTCTGACACTGATTTACCTCCAAGTAGCTGTTTCCAGTCCACTATGTCTAAATCAGCTTACCAAAATTGGCTTTTCCCCAATTGAGAACTTATATTCCTGGTTTATCTCCGTCCTTTTCCATGACTACCCCAAATCTAACTGAATTATGATCACTAGCATTAAAATGCTCTCGCACTGATACCCCTTCCACTTGCCCAACTTCATTCCCTAAAACTAAATCTAGAAACGCCCCCCTCCCTTGTTGAGCTTGCTACATACTGGCTAAAAAGGTTCTTCTGAATGCATTTTAGGAATTCCGCACCCTCTATCAAGTGGGCTGCTTTGTCCTA
Organism: Pristiophorus japonicus; assembly: GCF_044704955.1. NCBI lineage: Eukaryota > Metazoa > Chordata > Chondrichthyes > Pristiophoridae > Pristiophorus > Pristiophorus japonicus. The sequence continues at coordinate 100,571,572 of NC_091984.1, read as the reverse complement.
GATGGAGTGGGGGTCTGAAACACACTGCCTGAGAGATGAAGTATTAGGGGTTTAGCAGCTATGAAAGTGGATAAATCCCCTGGCCCGGATGAAATATATCCCAGGCTGTTAAGAGAAGCAAGAGAGGAAAAGCAGAGGCTCTGACCATCATTTTTCAATCCTCTATGGTTACAGGTGTGGTGCCGGAGGACTGTAGGACTGCTAACGGGTACCTTTGTTTAAAAAGGGAGAAAAGGATAGACCGAGTAATTACAGGCCAGTCAGCCTAAACTCGGTGGTGGGAAAATTACTGGAAAAAATTCTGAGGGACAGGATGAATCTTCACTTAAAAAGACACGGATTAATTCAGGACAGTCAGCATGGATTTGTTAAAGGAAGGTCGTGTCTGACTAACTCGATTACATTTTTTGAAGAGGTAACAAGAAGGGTCGATGAGGGTAGTGCATTTGATGTACTATATATTGATTTTAGCAAGGCTTTTGATAAGGTCCCACATGGCAAACTGGTCACGAAAGTAAAAGCCCATGGGATCCAGGGCAAAGTGGCAAGTTGGATCCAAAATTGGCTCAGAGGCAGGAAGCAAAGGCTAATGGTTCTTGAGCGGTTTTGTGACTGGAAGGCTGTTTCCAGTGGGGTTCTGCAGGGCTCAGTACTAGGTCCCTTGCTTTTTGTGGTGTATATCAATGATTTAGACTTGAATGTAGGGGGTATGATTAAGAAATTTGCAGATGATACTAAAATCAGCTGTGTGATTAATGATGAAGAAGAAAGCAATGGTCTGCAGGAAGATATCAATGAACTGGTCAAGTGAGCAGAACAGTGGCAAATAGAATTCAATCCGGAGAAGTATGAGGTAATGCATTTGGGGAGGGCGAACAAGGCAAGGGAATACACATTAAATGGTAGGACACTGAGAAGTGTAGAGGAACAAAGGGACCTTGAAGCGCATGTCCACAAATCCCTGAAGGTAGCAGGCCAGGTAGAGAAGGTGGTGAGCCGAGGCATAGAATATAAGAGCAGGGGGGTTCTGCTTGAACTGTATAAAACCATCATCATCATCATCATAGGTAGTCCTTCAGGATCGAGGAAGACTTGTTTCCACTCTTGGCATGTGTTCTTAGGTGGCTGTATAGTCCAATATGAGAACTACAGTTTCTGTCACAGGTGGGACAGATAGTCGTTGAGGGAAAGGCTGGGCAGTGAGCCTGGTTTTGCCGCACGCTTCTTCCGCTGCCTGCGCTTGATTTCTGCATGCTCTCGGCGACGATATTCGAGGAGCTCAGCGCCCTCCCGAATGCACTTCCTCCACTTAGGGTGGTCTATGGCCAAGGACTCCCAGGTTCAGTGGGGATGTCGCACTTTATCAGGGAGGCTTTGAGGGTGTCCTTGTAATGTTTCCTCTGCCCACCTTTGGCTCATTTGCCGTGGACGAGTTCCGAGGAGAGCGCTTGCTTTGGGAGTCTCATGTCTGGCATGCGAACTATGTGGCCTGCCCAGCGGAGCTGATCAAATGTGGTCAGTGCTTCAATGCTGGGGATGCTGGCCTGGACGAGGACGCTAATGTATGTGCGTCTGTCCTCCCAGGAGATTTGCAAGATCTTGCGGAGACATCGCTGGTGGTATTTCTCCAGCGACTTGAGGTGTCTACTGTACATGGTCCACATCTCTGAGCCATATAGGAGGGCGGGTATTACTACGGCCCTGTAGACCTTGAGCTTGGTGACAGTTTTGAGGGACTGATCTTCAAACACTCTTTGCCTCAGGCGGCCGAAAGCTGCACTGGCGCACTGGAGGCAGTGTTGGATCTCATCATCAATGCCTGCACTTCTTGATAGGAGGCTCCAGAGATAGGTAAAGTGGTCCACGCTGACCAGGGCCCTAGTTAAGCCACAGCTAGAGTACTGCGTGCAGTTCTGGTCATTACATTGCAGGAAAGATGTGATTTCACAAGAGAAGGTACAGATGAGATTTACGAGGGTATTGCTTCGACTTAGAATTTTAGCTATGAGGAAAGATTGGATAGGATGGGTTTGTTTTCTTTGCAACAGAGGAGGCTGTGGGGTGACTTTATTCAGGTGTATAAGATTATGGGGGGCCTAGATAGAGTGGATAGGAAGGATCTATTTCCCTTAGCAGAGAGGTCAACAACCAGGGGGCATAGTTTTAAAGTAATTGATAGGAGGTTTAGAGGGGATATGAGGGGAAATATTTTCACCCAGAAGGTGGTGGAGGTCTGGAACTCACTGCCTGAAAGGGTAGTAGAGGCAGAAACTCTCACCATATTAAAAAAGTACTTAGATGTGCACTTGAAGTGCCGTAACTGACAAGGCTACAGACCAAGAGCTGGAAAGTGGGATTAGACTGGATAGCTCTTTGTTGGCCGGCGTGGACATGATGGGCGAAAATGGCCTCCTTCCATGCTGTAAATTTCTATGATTTTATGATTGGCACCCCATCCACCACCTTAAACATTCACTCTCTCCATCATTGGCATACTGTGGCTGCACTGTGTACCATCTACAAAATCCACTGCAGCAACTTGCCAAGGCTTCTTCAGCAGCACCTCCCAAACCCACAACCTCTACCACCGAGAAGGACAAGGGCAGCAGACGCATGGGAACACCACCACCTCCACGTTTCCCTGCAAGTCACACTCCCTCCCTAACAGCACTGTGAAAGTACCTTCACCACACGGACTGCAGCAGTTGCAGGTGGCGGCTCATCACCATCTTCTCAAGGGCAATTAGGGATGGGCAATAAATGCTGGCCTTGCCAGCGACGCCCACATCCCATGAACGAATAAAAAAAACAACAGTGACTCCGTACATGAAATGTAATTTATTGACTGTGAAGCACTTTGGGACATTCTGAAGATTTAAAAAGGAACTCGATAAATGCAAGTTCTTTCTTTACTTACCAGGTTGAGCCCTCAAATATCCGCACACTTTTGAAGTTGGTTTATTGCTAACATTGTCGGGTTTTGGCTGGTCAGGAGTATCCGTAATTGCGTCTTTACTAACATCGTCATACATTTCCAAAAGCTTTCCGGTATTTCTAGTGGAAAATTTAAATAAAATTAATTTTCCAATCAGATCAACACCAATTTTCTTCTACACAAAGAGTAGATACTCAAAATACCAATAATTATGCAGGTTTGCCCAAGCTTTTTGCCTTTGTGGGCTACTTAAGTACAGACTATGCAGACTTGTGATCCATATATAAAGTTTAAAATGAATGCTTCACTAATTTGTATACATATTGCTGACAGCAGACTCAGTATTCAGATTTAGGAATGGTCTAAGCTGAATTTCAAACCCATATGCTTTCTATCACAAAGAACTCTTACTTCCATCTCCACAACATTGCCCGCTACTCATTTGTACCTCAGCCCCTTTGCTACTGAAACCTTATACAAGTCTCAATCACCTCAAAACCCGACTACTCTAACTCTCTCCTTGCTGGCCTTGTATCCTCCCACCACCTTCTATAAACTCCAACTTGTCTAAAATTTTGCTGCTCATATTCTATTCCACATTAAATCCTGCCTGATACACTCATAATAAGGGGTGAAACTGAGTACTGTGTGTAATGAGCAAGTGTGACCTTAGCTCCTTTAATAAGACTCCAGAGTGCAGGTACCTTATGGGCACCTGCTTATATACTGTGCTCCCAAGGGATGCTGGGATCCCTTGCGACTCCAACAGGTGGCCCCTCTGGTGGTCAGGTGTCATGCAGGTTACAAGGGTTAAATACATAACATCACTCCCCCATGAAGTCAATAGTACACTTATTTACAAGGTGAGACGATCTGGGGCTTTACGCTTCCTTATCGATCGTCTCGGTACAAATGCGGGTGTGATTGGGTTGGTCAGTTCTTCACTGGGCTGTTGGGCAGCCGGCCTTGCCGGGCTGCTGGGGATGATGAGTTCGGTTTCGTGGTCAACCATGATTTCATTTGCCACTTGTGTGTGTGTTGGAGAGTCAAAGTTGGTGGTGTCCTCTTTGGGTTGTTCGTAGCTGTTGGTGAACTGCAATTTGATTTGGTCCAAATGTTTTCTGTGCGTTTGTCCATTGGCCAATTTGACCTGAAACACCCTACTCCCCTCTTTGGCTGTGACTGTGCCAGCGAGCCATTTGGGACCATGTCCATAATTGAGCACAAACACAGGATCATTGATTTCAATGTCGTGTGACAAATTTGCGCATCATGGTACACACTTTGTTAATGCTGCTTGCCCTCCACGTGATCATGGAGATCAAGGTGGACAAGAGAGAGCCTTGTTTTGAGCAGCCTTTTCATGAGCAGCTCAGCTGGGGGAACCCCGGTGAGTGAGTGGGATCTGGTGCGGTAGCTGAGCAGCACTCGGGACAACTGGGTCTGCAGGGAGCCTTCCGACACACATTTCAAGCTTTGCTTGATGGCCTGAACTGCCCTTTCTGCCTGGCCATTGGATGCAGGCTTGAACGGGGCAGATATTACATGTTTGATCCCATCGCGGGTCACGAATTCCTTGAATTCAGCACTGGTGAAGCTCATAGGACATCAGGCAAGCCGTGCGTGGCAAACATGGCTCGTAGGCTTTCAAAGGTAGCCGTGGATGTGCTTACAGACATTATTGCACATTCAATCCATTTTGAATAAGCATCCACAACAACTAAAAATATTTTGCCTAGAAAAGGGCCCGTATAGTCTACATGGATCCTCGGCCACGGTTTGGAGGACCACGACCACAAACTTAGCCGTGCCTCTCTGGGTGCATTGCTCAGCTGAGAGCAAGTGTTGCACTGGCGCATGCATGACTCTAAATCTGAGTCGATGCCGGGCCACCACACATGGGAGCTGGCTATGGCTTTCATCATTACGATGCCTGGGTGGGTGCTGTGCAGTTCACATAAGAGTGTGTCTCTGCCTTTCTTGGGGAAGACCACACGATTGCCCCACAATAGACAGTCCGCCTGCAGGGACAACCTGTCTTTGCGTCTGTGGAACGGCTTAATCGCCTCCTGCATCTCCACTGGGACACCGGACCAGCTCCCATGGAGGACACAGTTTTTTTACCAAGGACAGTAAAGGGTCCTGGCTGGTCCAGGTCCTGATCAGGTGGGCCGTAACGGGGGACTTCTCGTTCTCGAATATCTCCATGGCCATGAGCAAGTCCGCTGGCTGTGCCATTTCCACCCCGGTGGTGGGCAATGGCAGCCGACTGACAGCATCTGCGCAGTTCTCTGTGCCCGGTCTGTGGCGGATTACATAATTGTATGCCGACAGCATGAGCGCCCATCTTTGGATGCGGGCAGAGGCATTGGTATTAATCCCTTTGCTCTCAGAGAACAGCGATATGAGCGGCTTGTGGTCAGTTTCAAGCTCAAATTTGAGGCCAAATAAGTATTGGTGGATTTTTTTTACACCATAAACACACACCAGAGCCTCTTTTTCAACCATGCTGTAGGTCCTTTCGGTCTTGGACAAACTCCTGGATGCATAAGTAACGGGCACCGGTTGTAAATAAACAGACCTTTGTGCGTGTTGATGCAGGTGAGGCCTTTCGAAGACTCCTACAGCTCCTGCGTCATGCAGGCCGAGGTCAGGTCCAGCTTGGTGAACGTCTTCCCTCCAGCCAAGGTCGCAAATAGGTCGTCTGCCTTGTGTACTGGGTACTGGTCCTGCAGTGAAAAATGGTTAATCGTTACTCTATAGTCCCCACAAATTCTAACCGTGCCGTCCTCCTTAAGTACCGGGACAATCGGACTGGCCCAGTCGTTGAATTTCACCGGCGCGATGATGCCTTCACGTTGCAGCCTGTCCAGCTCAATTTCCACTTTTTCACGCATCATATACGGTACCGCCCGAGCCTTGTGGTGGGTCGCGTACCGGGAACCAAATGGATCTGCACTTTCGCTCCCGAGAAGTTTCCAATGCCTGGCTCGACCAACGATGGGAACTTGCTCAGAACCTGAGTACATCAGGCGTCGTCAACAGACGAAAGCGCTCGGATGGCCTCCCAGTTCCAGCGGATTTTTCCCAGCCAGCTTCTGCCAAACAACGTGGGGCCATCCCCTGATACAATCCACAGCGGGAGTTCGTATACTGCTCTGTCATAGGAGACTTTGACTTCTGCACTGCCAATTACAGGGATTAGTTCCTTGGTGTAAGTCCTTAGTTTGGTGTGAATGGGGCTAAGCTTGAGCCTGTGTGCCTTTTTGCCCCACAGCCTGTCGAAGGTCTTTTTACTCAAAATGGACTGACTTGCCCCCATGTCCAGCTCCATAGATACTGGAATGCCGTTCAATAATATTGAAATTGAACTGATGGACATTTCGTAGTGAACGTGTGTACCCCATACACTTCTGTCCTTTCAGTACGAGTCCCCAATTCAGCCTGATCCACTGTAGATCGATCTTCCTCTGCAACGTGGTGGTTTGCAGGGTTTGCAGGATTTGCAGCTTGCCTGCTCATTCGTTGGAGGTGTCCCATTGTTCTGCAACCATCGCACGCATAGTGCTTAAAGCGGCATTGATGGGGCCGATGATCACGTCCGCAGCGCCAACAAGATGTTAACTGCCTCGCATTAACAACTGATGGCGGATTCTGGGTTATCTGAGGTCGGGCCGCAGCAGTTGGCGTGTAAGTTCTGCCATGTACATTTCTGCTCGAGACCGACGTTACTTTATGCATAGTACTGGCCGAAACTTCTTTATTCTGCGAAATCTGCTTGGTGTTGTCGCTGGTGGACATAAATGCCTGGGCTATCGTTATGGCTTTACTTAGATTTTGAGTTTCTGCAGTCAACAGTTTGCGAAGGATTGTCTCATGTCCAATGCCCAGTACAAAAAAGTCTCTCAGCATTTGTTCTAGGAATCCCTCAAACTCACAATGTCCTGCGAGGCACCTTAGTTCGGCGGTGTAGCTCGCCACTTCCTGGCCCTCTGATCGTTGACACGTGTAGAACCGATATCTCACCATCAAAACGCCTTCCTTAGGATTCAGGTGCTCCCGGACCAGTGTACACAATTCTTCGTAGGATTTCTCTGTTGGTTTTGCCAGGGCCAAGAGATTCTTCATGAAGCCATAGGTTGTTGCCCCACAGACAGTTAGAAGGATCGCCCTTCGTTTGGTAGCGTTCCCGTCCCCTTCCAGCTCGTTGGCCACGAAGTATTGGTCGAGTCTCTCCATGAAGGCCTTCCAATCGTCCCCTTCTGAGAACTTCTCCAGGATGCCGACTGTTCTTTGCATTTTTGTGTGGTTGTTAGTTACCTCGTCGCTAATTGATAGTTTCACCATTTATTATGAGTGTGAGTACTGTGTGTAATGAGCAAGTGTGACCTTAGCTCCTTTAATAAGATTCCAGAGTGCACCAGCACAAAACTTATCATCCTTGTCTTTAAATCCCTCTAAGGCTCTGATCCACCTTATGTCTTCAACTTCTCTTGTCATATATCCCTAACCCCAACATACCATTCTTCTGACTCCAGCCTCTTGTGAACTCTTCATCCCTTTGCCTATTCAATGAAAACATAGCCTTCAGCCACTTCGGTCCTACTCTCTGGAACTCCTTCTGTAAACCCCTCTACCTTGCCCCTTTCTACCTATGTTTAAAAACTTTCTGAAACCCATTTTTTGATCAAGCTTTGGCTAACCCTGTTGTGTTTGGTTTTTCTTTGAAGAAATAAACTACCACAATTGTCCAAATTTGTGTTATTTTCTATGCAGGTACAGCAGGCGATTAAGAAAGCAAATGGCATGTTGGCCTTCATAGCGAGGGGATGAGAGAGTGCAGGGGCAGGGAAGTGTTACTACAGTTGCACAGGGCCTTGGTGAGGCCACACCTGGAGTATTGTGTACAGTTTTGATCTCCTAATTTGAGGAAGGACATTCTTGCTATTGAGGGAGTGCAGCGAAGGTTCACCAGACTGATTCCCGGGATGGCGGGACTGACATATCAAGAAAGACTGGATTAACTGGGCTTGTATTCACTGGAGTTCAGAAGAATGAGAGGTGATCTCATAGAAACATTTAAAATTCTGACGGGTTTAGAAAGGTTAGATGCAGGAAGAATGTTCCCAATGTTGGGGAAGCCCAGAACCAGGGGTCACAGTCTAAGGGTAAGGGGTAAGCCATTTAGGACCGAGATGAGGAGAAACTTCTTCACCCAGAAAGTAGTGAACCTGTGGAATTCTCTACCACAGAAAGTTGTTGAGGCCAATTCACTAAATATATTCAAAAATAAGTTAGTTAGTTGTAGTCCTTACTACTAGGGGGATCAAGGGGTATGGCGAGAAAGTAGGAATAGGGTACTGAAGTTGCATGTTCAGCCATGAACTTATTGAATGGCGGTGCAGGCTCGAAGGGCCGAATGGCCTACTCCTGCACCTATTTTCTATGTTTCTATAACATCACATTAGTGCCACAATAAAACCTGGTTGTCAAACAGGTCTAAACTACAATAACGGAAAAAGGTATATTTTCTATTTTTCTTTCAGATTTCCAGCCTTTACGTTTTTTTCATTTTACCTGAACAATTATATGAAAATACTAAAGTGTAATGGGGATGGGCGTGGAGCAGTCGACAGATGTCACATTTCTTGCCGGCATAAAAGCCGGTACCGATCAACCTGACCTCCACGGCTTTAGTTTGTTTCTCTTGTATACAAACAACAACTGCGGTACAACGCAGTGAATGGCGAATGCGCTGCTCGTTGGTAACACGGCCCCGGGTAACACTTACAATAACTGCAGAGTCCGCGCACTGGGCTGGCACGACTTTACTCGCTCGCTCGCCCGCCGGCCGGTCCCAAGGCCGCACTCTGCCCGTTACTAAGGACGTCGGTCCTGCCCGTTGCTAAGGACAACGGCTCTGCAGGGTCGTGGCGTCAGGCCCGGAGGGGCAGGGCCGCCTTGTTGCCAACAACTAAACATCAAACTAGCAATTTACACGTTTTTTTAATTAATAGGCATTTTTAAGTTCCTGTCAGTTATAACTATATTTAACAGTAACAGCCTGGGCTGAGGGGGCACTGGCCTTACCGCATAGAAATCACAACTATTTACTCGCTGCTCGCGCTAGGGTTATCCTCCAGTTCCGGGCGGAATTTGCGGCTAAATAAGCGGCGTGCAAAGGTAATTTATAGTTGTAGAATCTAAAGGTAATCCCTCGTATGTAACAATGAGCCAGAGGCGGTTTGTAACCCAGAGGAAACGGTAAGAGGCGCGGCCTCCGCTCCCGGCTTACTGTCGCCCTGGTTACGGTGAGGCGGCTCCCCGCAAGAGGCCCGGCCCATTACAGCATCCCAACACCGTCTCTCTATTGGCCTCCAAGCCTAGGGGTAGTTGTTCAACAACAGCAAGAGAAGACGTGACACAAGATAAATATTCAGGATCAGCAAATGTAGACTAAACAATCATAACATTGGATTACCACATTGTAGGGCTCCGTGATACCCGCCCTCCTGTATGGCTCAGAGACGTGGACCATATACAGTAGACACCTCAAATCGCTGGAGAAATACCACCAGCGATGCCTCTGCAAATCCCCTGGGAGGACTGACGCACCAACATCTTGATCAGGCCAACATCCCCAGCATCGAAGCACTGACCACACTCAACCAGCTCCGGGCGGGCCATATTGTTCACATGCCCGACACGAGACTCCCAAAGCAAGCGCTCTACTCGGAACTCCTACATGGCAAGCAAACCCCAGGTAGGCAGAGGAAATGTTTCAAGGACACACTCAACACCTCCTTGATAAAATGTAACATCCCCACCGACACCTGGGAACCCCTGGAAAAGACCGCCCTAAGTGGAGGAAGAGCATCCGGGAGGGTGCTGTGCACCTCGAGTCTCATCGCCGAGAACATGCAGAAAACAAATGCAGGCAGCGGAAGGAGCGTGCGGCAAACCAGACTCCCTACCCACCCTTTCCTCCAACAACTGTCTGTCCCACCTGCGACAGAGACTGTAATTGGACTGTTCAATCACCTGAGAACTTACTTTTGGAGTGAAAGCAAATCTTCCTCAATTTCGAGGGACTGCCTGTGATGATGATGAGAATCATAGAATGGTTACAACACAGAAGGCGGCCATTCGTCTGATCGAGCCCGTGCCGGCTCTCTGCAAGAGCACTTCAGCTAGTCCCACTCCCCTGCCCTTTTCCCGTAGACGTGCAATTTTTTTCTTTCAGGTTATTGCACGCTGCTTATTCATCCAATGCCCTTTTGAAAGCCGTGATTGAGTCTGCCTTCACCACCCTTTCAGGCAGCGCATTCCAGATCCTAACCACTCGCTGTGTAAAAAAAGATTTTCCTCATGTCATCTTTGGTTCCTCTGCCAATTCCTTGCTTTTGTATTCTATGCCTCTATTTATGAACGAAGTGACTATTTATACTGTGGAGTCCCCGCCCCCGATGCTTCCGCCTGGACCGGAAGTGCCAGGATTGGAAGTGCGACCCTGAAGCGGAATCAGTCCTTCCATGTTGTTGCTCCACATGTGCTGCCGAGCGCCTGCCGACGGACCGAGCCTGCTACCTCTGATCCTCGATTGCCCCCGCTCCTCCTGGGACTGAGCTTGCTTCCTCCGATCCTCAACGCCCCCCGCTTGATGGCCTCCGAGCTTCCTCTCCTCCTGGGACCAAGCCTGATTCCTCCGATCCTCGCCGGTCCCCGCTCGACTGCCCCCGAGCTCCCGCTCCTCCTGGGTCCAAGCCTGATTCCTCGGATCCTCGACGGCACCCGCTCCTCCTGGGCCAAGCCTGATTCCTCGGATCCTCGCCGGCCCCCGCTCGACTGCCCCCGCTCCTCCTGGGACCAAGCCCGATTCCTCGGATCCTCGCCGGCCCCCGCTCGACTGCCCCCGAGCCCCTGCTCCTCCTGGGACCGAGCCTGCTTCCTCCGATCCTCGATGGCACCCACTCGATGGCCTCCGAGCCCCCGCTCATCTGCTGAGCCTCCCGCTCCTCCAACAGAACCTCCCGCTGAGCCCCAGCTCCTCCCACTCCTCAGGTATTTATCCAATTCCCTTTTGAACGCCATGATTCAATCTGCCTCCAGCATCCACTCAGGCAGTGCATTCAAGAACCTAACTACTCGCTGCGTAAAAAAAAGTTTTTCCTCATGTCACCTTTGGTTCTTCTGCCAATCACCTTAAACCTGTATCCTCTGGTTCTCGACCCTTCTGCCAATGGAAACAGTTTCTCTCTATCTACTCTGTCTAGACCCCTCATAATTTTGAGCACCTCTATCAAATCTCCTCTCAAAATTCTCTGCTCGAAGGAGAGTAACCTCACCTTTTCCAGTCGATCCACGTAACTGAAGTCCCTCATCCCTGGAACCATTTTTGTAAATCTTTTCTGCACCCTCTCCAAGTCCTTCACAAACTTCCTAAAGTGCGGTGCCCAGAACTGGACACACTACTTCAGTTGAGGTCAGACCAGTATTTTATAAAGGTTCATCATAACGTACTCTATGCCTCTATTTATGAAGCCCAGAATCCCGTAAGCTTTTTTAACCACTTTCTCAACCTGCCCTGCCACCTTCAACAATTTTTACACAAATACCCCTATGTCTCTCTGTTCATGCACTTCCTTTCGAATTGTACCCTTTATTGCCTATTCTCGTTTGACCAAAATGTATCACGTCGCACTTTTCTGCCATGTGTCTGCCCATTCCACCAGCCTATCTATGCCCTCTTGAAGTCTATCACTATCCTCCTCACTGTGCACTATACTTCCAAGTTTTGTATCATCTGCAAATTTTGAAATTGTGCCCTGTACACCCAAGTCTAAGTCATTAATATATATATCAAGAAAAGCAGTGGTCCTAGTACCAACCCTGGGGAACACTACTGTATACCTTCCTCCTGTCCGAAAAAGAACCATTCACCACTACTCTCTGTTTCCTGTTACTGAGCCAATTTTGTATCCATGCTGCCACTATCCCTTTTATTCCATGGGCTTCAACTTTGCTTGCAAGCCTATTATGTGGCACTTTATCAAACGCCTTTTGGAAGTCCATGTACACCACATCAACCGCATTGCCCTCATCTGTTATCTCATTAAAAAACTCAATCAAGTTGGTTAAACACAATTTGCCTTTAACAAATCCATGCTGGCTTTGCTTAATTAATCCACACTTATCCAAGTGACTTAATTTTGTCCCGGATTATCGTTTCTAAAAGCTGTATTTTATAGTCTCTTGAACACTTAGTTCAATTTCACTCTATTTAATCAGTAGATCTCAATCAGCCATGTGCAGTTAAAATGGCATTCATCATACATCCTGTCTCTTAATACTGATCCAGGGTGCCATACCTCCTAGCTAGAGAGCGCTATACATTTTAAAATTGCACTTTCCTTTCATAAGAAACAAAATGAATTAAAGTGAGCTTCAATATAAACTGGTAATTAACTTCTTATTAATACATGTTTGTTAAACTTGTATTTTTTACTACAACAACAAAACCCTTGCCTTATTGATTCTTTGTCCAGTGTCTATGATTTTTTTATTTCTGTACATAGTGCTCCAGTTATTTTGGTGTACGGATTCTGTTGCTTCGCCTCAAAGTGATTGTTTTTGTGGTGTTCTGCGCACTGATCGCTTTAGTCCCTTTATCAGTGCTCTGAAGGGAAATATCAGGCAACATATCCTTGTTTTGGCGTGTAATCATTGAAGTGCTGTTTTGCGTGTTGGCTGTGCTGGCAGCGGATCGTGTGTGGGTGTCAGAGATCTCAGGAGTTTCGGTGAATGTCTCAGCGCTCTCTCTGATGTTTCCTACTTCGGCAATACTCGCGGCCATCTTCTGTAATGACCTGATATGACCGAATGCCAACTTGTTTCTGAATCTGAACTTTTTGCCACACTGCTGTCTCGAGTTTATTTGTGTCTCACTGTTTCTCCTTCAAGTACTGTAGTAGTGTGCTTGTTTGACATGGTTCTTTTCTTATTTGACGATGTCGTCATGTACGACTCTTGGTTTGAGTAGTTTGTTTGCGATTGGTATGTTTGTCTTTGTGTGGTAACCGAGTAAGTGTTGTGCTGGCAAACTATCAAGGCCTTCAGTTGGTGGGTTTCACCAGATGAGAAGGTTCATGTAGAAGTCACCAGTCTTTTTGTCTTCTTGATTAAATGCTTTGCGAGCTTAACCGCGTTTTCAACATTTTCGTTGCTTTGTGGATATTCTGGTGAGCTTGTTGCATGATCGAGTCCATATTTTGTGCAAAGTTTGTGAACTGTTGTGAGTTGAAGGGAGATCCATTGTTGGATTGAACCTTGTCTGGAATACTGTGATTGGAGAAATGTTTGTTGAGGTGTTTGACGATGACCGTGGCATCTTTCTTTCTGTGGACTACTACTCGGACTATTTTGAAATAGTCAGTCAGAGTAGTAGTCCACTGTGCATAAGTAGTCTTTGCCATCAAGTGTGAATATGTCACAACCAATCTTATCCCACGGTCTCCGAGGGAGGTCGTGACTTATGAGTAAACAGATTCTCTGAAACGTCAAAAAGAGTGCTCTCGACGTCAGTGTATGCAGCATAAATTCGCTGACAAATGTCGTATCTCAGGGTTTTTGGTATGACACAGCGATAGCCTTTGAAGACTATGCCCTCCTGTGTTGCGAGTTCATCACTAACTTTGAAGTATGCATGTGTTTCAGGCGGGCATTCATGTGTCGTTTCTGGCTTTCCCATTGTGATTTGTTGTATGACCAGTTGTAGTGTGGAGTCGCTTGCAGTTGGGTGTTGTTAGTCAGTCCTTGTTTGGAGAGTGGGAAAAAGTCCACCATGTGGATGCATTCACTGCAATTTCAGTTGGTGATCTCTCCATGTTTTCGAGGTATGCGCACAAGAGGGTGTCTGCTAGGTACATTTCTTTTCCCGGTTGATATTGTATTTCCACATCATATTGGTTGAGCCGAATGAGCAGACGTTGTAGCCGCTTGGGTGTTGCAGATAACAGCTTCCGTCGTATGGCAACCAAAAGCATATGGTCTGTCTGTAGCATGATCTTGTGACTGTATACATATTGATGGTTTTGTTCCATTCCGAAGACTTAAGCAAGCAGCTCCTTTTCGATTTGAGAGTATCGCATTTCTACTGGAGTGAGCACTCAGCTCACGTATGCAATTAGTTGTCCCTGTTGCAGAAGGACGAACCCAAGACCCTTGCTCGGAGCATCTCCTTGACCTTCGGTTGTAAGTTTGGGGTCAAAGTACTTGAGCACCGGAGAAGCTGTCACACGTTGTTTGATAGCTTCAAATGCTTTGTCTTGTTCTTCACTCCATTTCCAGACCGTATCTTTGAGTAAGCCATCGCAGAGGCTCGCTGAGGTCTGAAAGATCTGGCAAGAATTTTGCGACATACTTTGTCATGCCAACAAATCGTTGTACACCTGCAACATCCTGCGGTTTCTGCATTTCATTGATTGCGACCACTTTGCTTGGGTCGGCTTTGAGCCCATCACTAGACAGTATGTGTCCCATGTATTTCACTTGGGAGCTCTTGTATTCAAACTTATTGAAGTTTAGTTTGATGTTTCGCCCTCGGCATCTCTGCATGAATTTGTGTAAGTTTGCATCATGATCGTGATTGGCCTCCAAGTGTCTCAACCCATCCAGTGATCAAGGTGTCATCTGCAATCTTGTAGACTCCATCTAGACCCTCGAGATTCTGGTCTAGTTTCTGCTGGAAGATTTCCAGGGCAAGACTGATGCCGCTATCATCCCCATAGAATCTGGTAGGTCGTGAGGTAGGAGGACTTTGTCTAATTCACATTACAAGAAACCCTCCTTGCAGTCTGCTTTAGTGAAGACCTTTAGATTTGACATCTGTGGCAAGATGTCATCGATCACAGAAAGTGGATAGTGTCCGCATTTCAGGGCATTGTTCAGATGTTGAGGGTCGGTACATACTCGTTTCCATTTGGTTTTTGTGCAGTCACTAGATTGGATATCCAGTCCGTCGGATCAACAACTTTCTATGATTTGTCGTTCTTCCAAACGATCGAGTTCCTCTTTCAGCATTTGTTTGATCGCTATTAGCATCCATCTGGGTGGCATTACCGCTGGTGTCGCTGATTCATTAAGTTCAAGGTGAACTGTCCCCGGCATGTATTCAAGTCCCTTAAACACATCCGGATACGCATTGTTGACATCAGTTTTTAACGCTTTGTTCGTAGTTTGCGATTTGCGTGGTTCATTTATCACCGCAATATTCTGATGCTGCACTTTTATCAGTTGCAGCTGTTGAACAGTGCGTGAGCCAATCAGTGGTGCACTTTGGCCCTCAATGATCACAAAGGGCACAACGTATTTCTGCTTGTTCTCTGTATTTTCCAGTGGCACATTACAAGTTCCTACCACTGGAATGGATGCGTAGCTCTCATATGACAGTGTTGTCTTAGATTATTTTACCTTTAATCCTTTAGGTAAGTATCTAAGAGGTAGCACATTGCATGTGTTCCCACAATCTATTTGCATTTTTACCATTTGACCTTTAATGGGGAAGCTAGCCATAATCTTGTTAGGATACTTTCTATCAGCTTTGTCCTTGATTGTCTGATCAACTTTACCAAGCATCTTTGCAGTCATGACTTCAAAATCAGAATCATCACTGTCTTCATATAGTGCATGAACGTTTGACTTGCCCTTTTATTTATGCTATGTGTAGACTTCTACATTGATCCACTCTGCCTGCACTTTCGATAAAAGTGATTTTGTTTGCCGCAACTTGTACAGGCCTTCCCATATGCTGGGCATTTAGTTTTTGACAGCCCATGTCTTTTTCCACAATATCTACAATTGTTTGTGAACTCTTTGTCTGTGAATTCTTTCTTTGTGGGTTGGGGTTTTTGTCTGACAGCCCGGACATCTTCAGAGTCTAAATCTGTTTTGTGAGTTTCATTTGCACAACAGTGGCCCTGTAGCTTTACAGAGCCTCGTAGATTTATCTAGTGTTGGGCTTGATTCTTGCAACAGCCTCTTATGCAGACTATGTGGTCTCTGATGAAATCATGCCTCAAATTGCCAAAATCACATGATGATACCTCCCTCACTTTCACAAGATATGTGTCAAAACGCTCATCCCCTTGTACACAGTTGTTAATCTGGTACCGTTCATAGCTGATGTTGGTTTTACCTTTACAGTGCTCTTCCCAGAGCTTCAAAATAATCTCAATTTCCTGCTCGTCTTCCTCTGATTTGTAGGGAAGATTATTGTGGATATCTAGGGCATCTCTGCCATTGGCAGTGATAAACGTTGCAACCCTAAATCTAACTGGTTTTTCCACAATATTTGTGATAATTTCATAGCTGTTCCACAACTGTTTGAATTTTTTCCAGTTGGCTTTCAAATCGCCAGTCACCTGCAATGGAGGTGGGAGGGGAATGTGCGCGGAAATTGGCACCATGGTGGTCCTGATAGCTCACTACATGTCACCTACAAGTATTCAGATCAAATAACCAGAGGATTAGAACGAGTCTAATTAGTAAAATATTGTGACCATGTATTTGTAGAAATACTTTTTCAATCAAGGCTCTACAATAGCTTATGCTATCTTAAGTTTACTTTGCTAATACCTCTAGATTACTCGAAGAGCTTATGCCTATCGGTCTTCACGAATCCACGCGCAATGTGTACGAAGTACGCTCTGCACTGCACTGCTTAACGTCAATTTCGATCGGCTTGAAAAAGTCTTACAGTTCCAATATTTCGATCGTGGATGCTAGATGCGTTCGACGAAAGATCGGAAGTCTCAGCTTCTGCCACCATGTATTTTATAGTCTCTTGAATACTCTTAGTTCAATTTAACTATTTATTCAGTACATCTCAATCAGCCATTGCAGTTAAAATGGCATTCCTCATACAGCCAGTCTCTTAATCATCATCATAGGCAGTCCCTCGGAATCGAGGAAGACTTGCTTCCACTTTTAACATGAGTTACTAGGTGGCTGTACAGTCCAATACCAGAACCACAGTCTCTGTCACAAGTGGGACAGATAGTCGTTGAGGGAAGGGGTGGGTGGGACTGGTTTGCCGCACGCTATTTCCGCTGCCTGCACTTGATTTCTGCATGTTCTCGGCGACGAGACTCGAGGTGCTCAGCGCCCTCCTGGATGCACTTCCTCCACTTAGGGCAGTCTTTGGCCTGGGACTCCCGGGTGTCAGTGGGGATGTTGCACTTTATCAGGGAGGCTTTGAGGGTATCCTTGTAACGTTTCCGCTGCCCACCTTTGACTCGTTTGCCGTGAAGGAGTTCCAAGTAGAGCGCTTAATACTGATCCAGGGCACCATGCCTCCTAGCTAGAGGGCACTGTACATTTTGTTACAAAAGCTTCCCCACGACCGAGGTTAAACTGACTGGCCTATAGTTGCTGGGTTTATCCTTACACCCTTTTTTGAACAAGGCTCCCAACAACTGTGCATAAAGATAATAATTCTCATTTGCTTAGTAACAATATTAAATGTATGACTTCTCGTCACTGACCCCCCCCCCCCGCCCCCCACTAGAGGAAATAGTCTTTCCCTAGTCACCCTATTAAAATTCTTTGTAATTTTAAAAGGCTATTAAATCTTCTTGTAGTCATCTCTGTTCCAGTGGAAATAGTCCCAGTATCTTACATCTCTCCTTATAACTATAGTTTACCATTCCTGGCATCATCTCGGCTTAAAAGATCTTTTCTATAACTGGATGCCTAAAACTGCACACTGTATCTAATCATTGCCTTGAGGGAGGGCTTTAGATTCCAGGGACATTGGGGCTGGTGGGACCTGAACAGGCCAGATGGATTGCATCTCAACAGAGCCGGGATCAATATCCTCGCGAGGGGGTTTGCTAGTGCTGTTGGGGACGGTTTAAACTAATTTGGCAAGGGAATGAGCATCAGGATGTAGCATTAGAAAGGAGAAACAAGGTGCACAAAGGATTGGAAGAGTAAGAATAGTACGGTCAGACTAAAAGATAATATAAGGAATGTCTAAGATGGGTTTACAGTGCCTGTGTGTAAATGCACAAAGCATGGTAAATAAGGTTGGTGAGCTGCAGGCGCAAATAACCAAATGAGAATAAGATGCCGTGGCAATAACGGAGACTTGGCTCAAAAAAGGACAGGATTGGGAACTAATATTCCTGGATACAATGAGGTATTCAGGGAAGGAAAGAAAGAGGTGGTGTGGCAGTATTGATTAAGGAGAAGTGCTGAAGAGCGAGGATGTCCTGGAGGGGTCAAGGACAGAATCTATTTGGTTAGAATTAAGAAACAATAGAGGTGCCATTACACTACTCGGTGTATTCTATAAGCCACCAACTAGTGGGAATGATATAGAGGTACAAATTTGCAGGGAAATTACAGAGAGGTGCAAGAACTATAGAGTTGCGATAATGGGGGACTTCAATTATCCTAATATAGACTGGGATATTAATGGTGAAAAGAACAAAGAGGGAGAAGAATTTCTGAAGTGTGCTCAGGAGAACTTTCTTGATAAGTACGTTTCTGACTCGATGAGGAAGGAAGCATTGCTGGATCCGGAATGAGGTGGGTCAAGTGGAGCAAGTGTCAGTAGGGGAACATTTTGGGAACAGTGATCATAGTATCATAAGGTTTAGATTAGCAATAAAAAGGAAAAGGAGCAGTCCAGAGTAAAAATACCTATTGGAAGGCCAATTTCAGTGGGTTGAGAACAGATTTGGCTTGCGTGAATTGGAATCGAAGATTGGCAGGGAAGTTGTAATCGAACAATGGGCTGCCTTTAAAGAGACGATGTTGATGATGGTTCGGGGAAAGTCCAGGTATATTCCCACAAGGGGGTAAAGTAGAGCAACCAAAGCCAGTGCTCCCTGGGTGACGAAAGAGATGAAGCAGATAAAGGGGGCGTATGACAGTTGCCAGGTTGAGAACACAAGTGAGAACCGGCTGAATATAGAAATTTCAGAAGGGAAGTGAAAAGGGAAATAAGAGGGGAAAAGAGAAGAGTGTGAGAATAGACTGGCTGCTACCATAAAAGGGAATCTGAAAGTCTTCTATAGGCATAAATAATAAATGGGTAGTAAGATAATGGTCCTCGATCTGCAAAGGTTAATTATGCTCCTCCACCACTTTATCTCCTTTATTGTCCAGTTCAGTGTGACTACTCCTACCTATCCAGGTGCAGCCAGTTATCGCTAGCAATGGCTTCTCTGGCTGTGCCCACAGTGTTATCATCAGGAGTTACCAATGATCTATTTATACTCGGCTTCATCCTTTTTCTGATCCATATGTTTCCCATAGGTGACATCATTGATAAGTATATTTTTAGAATCAGCTTCAATGTCTATGCCAATACAATACAGCTCTATTTCTCCACCATATCATAACCTCTTTACTGTTGTATTCCATGCCTCCAGTTACAAAACCCCAACTTAATTGGCACTCGTAACTATCTGCACTTTTGAACAGGAGTGTCACATTGGCTATTCACCAATCCTCTGGCATAATTTGCATTTCAAAAGTGGAATGCTATCTGGTCTTTGCCTTTTGTGAACAATCTAGCTGTATGCCATCAGGACTCTGACTTAACTAGCAAGTTCCAGTTTTTCAGAATTAATTCCTTTTCTACAGTGTTTGTGAATGACTTTCCCACACCATCCTTGTACAATTTTCTCACTTCCAAACTTTGTAAACACTGACAAACCATTTCAATATCTATCCGCCATACCTTCATCCTCCACAACTAGATTCCCTCCCTCAATCCCCCAGCAGTTCTATCCTCTCAAATTCTTCTGCTGATTAAGATAATCAATTTGTTCTTCTTTGAGTGCCATGAATCCACAACCTTCTGACTGAAAGCTGAGAATGTTACTAACCGAGCTAATGTCATATAAACTGAAGAGTGTATGGCAAGCTTGTAGGAGAGCAAGCAGTTGAAAGGGGGCTTGAAAACATAGACATGGTGAAAAAGAAATAAAATATGTTGAAATGGAGATCGGAGTGTATGGTTCAGAGGGAAACTCTGGCAAATTGGAGTGGAGAGAATTGCCTGCAATATAAAAATAAAAAAATTGGATATTTAGAATAGCGAACAAGCTTGGGTACTAAGGCGAAGTAAGGATTCGGACATGACAAAGTCACAGCCAGCCCAGTCGACCCTGCAAAGTCCTCCTCACTAACATATGGGGATGTGCCAAAATTGGGAGAGCTGTCCCACAGACTGGTCAAGCAATAGCCTGACATAATCATACTCAGAGTCAGCCAATGTCCCAGACTCCAACATCAATTTTCCTGGGTATGTTCTGCCCCATCAGCAGGACAGACTCAACAGAGGTGGCTGTACAGTGGTATACAGTCAGGAAGGAGTGGCCCTGGGCGTCCTCAACATTGACTGATGGTATCAGTCTCATGGTATCAGGTCAAATACGGGCAAGGACACCTCCTGCTGATTACCACCTACTCCTCTCAGTCAGCTGATGAATCAGTACTCCTCCATGTTGAACACCACTTGGAAGAAGCACTGAGGGTAGCAAAGGCACATAATTTACCCTGGGTGGGGGACTTCCATGTCCATCACCATGAGTGGCTTGGTAGCATCACTACTGACCAAGCTGGCTGAGTCCTGAAGGACATAGCTGCCAGACTGGGCCTGGAGAGAGAACTAATACAAAGTAAAAACCTACTTGACCTCATCTTCACCTGTCATGGATGCATCTGTTCTTGACCGTATTGATAGGAGTGATCATCATCATCATCATCATAGGCAGTCCCTCGGGATCGAGGAAGACTTGCTTCCACTCCTGAAGTGAGTTCTTTGGTGGCTGAACAGTCCAATACGAGAGCCACAGATTCTGTCACAGATGGGACAGACAGTCGTTGAGGGAAGGGATGGGTGGGACTGGTTTGCTGCACGCTCTTTCCGCTGCCTGTGCTTAATTTCTGCATGCCCTCGGCGTTGAGACTAAAGGTGCTCTGTGCCCTCTCGGATGCACTTCCTCCACTTCGGGCAGTCTTGGGCCAGGGACTCCCAGGTGTCAGTGGCAATGTCGCACTTTATCAGGGAGGCTTTGAGGGTGTCCTTGTAGCGTTTCCACTGCCCACCTTTGGCTCGTTTGCAGTGAAGGAGCTCCGAGTAAAGCACTTGCTTTGGGAGTCTCGTGTCTGACATGCGGACAATGTGGCCTGCCCAGCGGAGCTGATCAAGTGTGGTCAGTGCTTCAATGCTGGGGATGTTAGCCTGAAATGAGGACGCTGACGTTGGTGCGCCTGTCCTCCCAGGAGATTTGTAGGATCTTGCGGAGACATCATTGCTGATATTTCTCCAGCATCTTGAGGTGTCTACTGAACATGGTCCATGTCTCTGAGCCACACAGGAGGGCAGGTATTACGACAGCGCTGTAGACCATGCGCTTGGTGGCAGTTTTGAGAGCCTGGTCTTCAAACACTCTTTGCCTCAGGTGGCCGAAGGCTGCACTGGTGCACTGGAGGTGGTGTTGGATCTCGTCGTCGATGCCTGCTCTTGTTGATAGGAGACTCCCGAGATATGGGAAGTGGTCCACGGTGTCCAGGGTCGCACCATGGATCTTGATGACTGGGGGGGCAGAACTGTGCAGTGAGGACAGGCTGGTGGAGGACCTTTGTCTTATGGATGTTTAGCGTAAGGCCTATGCTTTCATACGCCTCAGTAAATACGTCGACTATGTCCTGCAGTTCAGCCTCTGTGCGCAGACGCAGGCGTCGTCCGCGTACTGTAGCTCGACGACAGAGGTTGGGGTGGTCTTGGATCTGGCATGGAGACGGCGCACGTTGAACAGGTTCCCGCTGGTTCTGTATTTTAATTCCACTCCAGCAGGGAGCTTGTTGACTGAGGTGGAGCATGGCGGCGAGAAAGATTGAGAAGAGGGTTGGGGCAATGATGACCCCGGTCCGGATGTGGATTGGGTCTGTGGTGGATCCGTTGGTAAGGATCACCGCCTGCATGTCGTCGTGGAGCAAGCGGAGGATGGTAATGAACTTTTGTGGGTATCTGAAATGGAGGAGGATGCTCCATAAACCCTCGCAGTTGACTGTGTCAAATGCCTTCGTAAGGTCGAAGGTGGTCATGTATAAGGGCTGGCGCTGTTTCCTGCATTTTTCCTGTAGCTATCGCGCTGCAAAAATCATGTCCATTGTGCCCCGTAGGGGACGAAATCCACACTATGACTCCGGGAGGAGCTCCTCGGCCACGGGAAGAAGACGGTTAAGGAGGACTCTAGCGACGACTTTCCCAGTGGCTAATAGCAGGGAGATTCCTCTGTAGTTGCCGCAGTCGGACTTGTCCCCTTTTTTTAAAGATGGTCACGATTACTGCAGCTCTGAGATCCCCCGGATGCTCTCCTCCCTCCAGATGACACTGTAGGAATACCTTCACCTCACGGATTGCAGTGGTTCAATAACTATCACCTTCTCAATTAGGAATGGGCAATAAATGCTGGCCTTGCCAACGATACCCACATCCCATGAATGAAAAAAAAGGTAGGAAGTAAAGGAAGTCAAAAATTTGGGGCAAAATGGATAAAGCATCAGATGGTTTATATTGGTATGCAAGTAAAATGAACAAATGCAAGTTTCACCTGTTAACCAGCTTGCTAACATTAGTTCTAATTCATTGTTCTATGAAAATAAAATAATTTGCATGTGACCCAGCTAGGTAGAAATAGTTGTCCTTTTGTCACATTACTACTTCATCAAGGGACAGCTTTTCGAAAGTCCTTACACAATACCATAAATCCACACGAGGCACTTTCTATGGACAAGGTCACTCCATGACCTGAACCTTTAATCACAGGACCAAGAAGTGATGACCCTGTATGGGACCTCCCTTTAGAAACCTGGGTGACCAGGTGAGGTGTCTCCAGCAAGTTCACCCCCTGTGGTCAAGGTGTGCATTTCTTACGTATTTACAGTATTGCAGTGTTGTTACATAAAGGTTACATACATGACATCACCTCCCCCTCAACATCTTATTGGGATCATAGGTTAAGTCTCTCGGGTGGTCTGCGCTCTCTCGTGGAGCGCCGCAGTTGAGGCTCTGGTTGTTGAGCCTTGGTATGCGTGTCTGTCACCTGTGGTGATTCCGGCCTGTCGGGGCTGACCGCAGGGACTGTGCATGCTGCTGAATGTTCTTGTTGCTCGTTCACTCGTTCACATCATCTTCCTCAGGTTCCTCAGTGTCCAAGCTGAACCTTTTTTTTTTAAAAACTTGGTCCAGATGCTTGCGGCATATCTGCCCATTGTTAAGTTTAACCACTATGACCCTGTTCCCCTCTCTGTCTATTACAGTACACTCAAGCCATTTGGGCCCCAAAGCGTGATTGAGAACAAATACGGGGTCATCAATTTCTATAGATCTCCCCCTTGAATTTCGGTCGTGGTACTCGTTTTGGGACTGGTGCTTGCCCTCAACAATGTCGGACAGGATTGGATGAATGAGGGACAGCTGAGTTTTGAGTGTTCGTTTCATGAATAGCTCCGTGGGCGGGACCCACAGGCCAGTAGGAGGCGCGATAGGTGGCATTGAAGGGAAGGTCCTTGAATCCGGAGCATGCCTTGCATTATAATTTGGACCGCACGTTCCGCCTGGCCATTGGAGGCCGGCATGAACGGTGCTGTCCTGACATGGTTAATACCATTACCCAACATGAACTCCCGGAATTCATAGCTTGTGAAACATGGGCCATTATCGCTAACAAGGATGTCCGGCAAGCCGTGGGTCGCAAAGACCACGCGTAGGCTCTCCACAGTAGTGGATGTCGAAAACAAATTCAAAATGATGCACTCGATCCATTTCGAGTACGCATCAACCACAATGAGAAACATTTTTCCCATGAACGGGCCTGCGTAGTCTACGTGAATATGTGACCATGGCCTGGTGGGCCAGAGCCACGGGCTGAGCGGGGCCTCCCTGGGGGCATTACCCAGCTGGGCAGACGTCGTGCACCTGCGAACACAGTGTTTCAGGTCTGAATCAATTCCCGGCCACCATACATGTGACCGGGCAATGGCCTTCATCAGCACGATGCCCGGGTGCTCACTATGGAGTTCCCTGATGAATGCTTCCCTGCCCCTCTGGGGCATGACTACCCGGCTGCCCCATAGTAGGCAGTCGGCTTGAATGGAGAGCTCATCCATCCGTCTGTGAAACGGTCTGATCTCTTCAGGGCATGCTCCTGGTGCAGGCACCCAATCCCCAGTCAGGACACATTTCTTAATCAAGGATAGGAGAGGATCTCTGTTGGTCCAGATTTTGAGCTGGCGGGCTGTGATGGGGGAGCCTGCGCTGTCAAAGGCATCGACAGCCATGACCATCTTAGCGCTTTGCTCCGCTGCCCCCTCGGTGGTGGCCAGTGGAAGCCTGCTGAGCGCGTCAGCGCAGTTTTCGGTGCCGAGCCGGTGCCGCATGGTGTATTCATACGCAACGAGCGAGAGAGCCCATCGCTGTATGCGAGCTGACGCATTGGCATCGACAGCCTTGCTGTCTGACAGCAGGGATGTTAACGGCTTGTGGTCCATTTCTAATTCGAACCTCCTGCCAAAAAGGTACTGATGCATCTTTTTCACCCCATAGACATATGCGAGTTATTCCTTCTCAACCATCCCATATCCCCGTTCAGCTTGAGAGCACGACCTGGAGGCATAAGACACAGGTTGTAGTTGGCCCTCAGCGTTACCCTGCTGCAACACGCACCAACCCCATAGGACGATGCATCACATATCAGAACCAATTTCTTACAGGGGTCGTACAGGGTCAGCAACTTATTTGTCATGTATTCAAGCAGCATTGTAACCCATGTATAAACTGACCTAAGTTGTACACCGTGAGAACACTGACCACGAGGTGGGAGACACTCCTAACCTGGACCTTCAGGTATAAAAGGGGAAGCTCCACCCACATTCATCACTTGAGTGCTAAGAAATAAAGGACAGGTCACACACTGACCTTCTCTCAAGCATGGGCCTCGAGTGCATTTATACTGTATAGTAAGGACGTATCAATGGCGACAAGAAACTGAGATTTAAACCACGCGAGCATGGCCACTAGCAGAACAGACGAGAGGTACTGTGTTAAGGAATGGTTGGGACAGAGATTCAACATTGTTAAAGCAGCACACAGTTCTCCAGGCAGACAAGGGCAGTCAGGCATGCCCCAACATGTAGTCGTACCCAGAGGGGGAGTTCGACAGAGACAATGGCAAGCTGAACAGCGATTCACGCCATTGCAAGGGACAATGCGGCCAGTAATGGGGCCATCAACACCTGTTAATGGTGCACTCAAGGACAATAACAGGGGCAGTCAGGGACGATCGACTGGCAAGGGACCTTTTGTTTCAAACCGCAACTCATGCTGGAGGCGTGGAGGCATACATTCAGCCGGAATTTGCAGAGATGAGCAAAATACCTGCAGAAATTGCAGAAATGGACACTGGGGGAAATCGCTGGAAGCTGAAGTTCAGCGAGTTCATGTGGAGCACGTATACAGTTCATACACCAGGACGCCACCGATAATGATGAAAGTGCTCCTCAATTGCATCCCAGTATCAATGGAGTTAGACACGGGTGCCAGCCAGTCCCTGATGGGTATCAAACAGTTCGAAAAGTTGTGGGCATCCAAGGCCAGGAGGCCAAAATTATCGCCGATTGACGCACAGCTACGGACTTACACAAAGCAGATAATTCCGGTGCGAGGCAGCGCCACGGTAGTCGTGACCCACAAAGATTCGGAGAACAGGTTGCCAATCTGGATTGTCCCAGGGGACGGTCCCGCACTACTGGGGAGGAGTTGGCTTGCTGTCATGAACTGGAAATGGGGCGATGTCAATGCAATTTCCTTTGTATCATGCTCACAGGTCCTGGACAAATTTGACTCATTATTTCAACCCGGCATTGGCACTTTCATGGGGGCCAAGGTAGTGATTCACATAAACCCGGACACCAGACCAGTACACCACAAGGCCAGAGCGGTGCCGTACATGATGCGGGAAAAGATGGAAGGCGAATTGGACCGCCTGTTGAGGGAAGGCATCATCTAGCCAGTCGAATTCAGTGACTGGGCGAGCCCGATTGTGCCGGTGCTCAAGGCGGATGGGTCGGTCAGGATATGTGGCGATTACAAGGCCACCATCAATCGGGTGTCACTCCAAGACCAGTACCCGCTACCGAGAGCGGAGGACCTCTTTGCGACGCTATCCGGTGGCAAACCTTTTTCAAAATTGGACCTGACCTCAGCTTACATGACCCAGGAGCTGGCGAGTGAGTCGAAGAAGCTGACCACCATCACGACACACAAGGGGTTGTTTGAGTACAACAGATGTCCGTTCGGGATTCGCTCGGCCGCCGCGATCTTCCAACGAAATATGGAAAGCCTCCTCAAGTCGATTCCAGGGATGGTGGTTTTTCAGGACGACATCCTCATTACGGGTTACGATACTGAAGAACACCTCCACAACCTGGAGGAGGTGCTACGCAGACTGGACCGGGTAGGTCTGCGACTGAAAAAGGCGAAGTTCGTCTTCCTAGCTCCAGAGGTAGAATTCCTGGGGATGAGGGTAGCAGCAGACGGGATCAGCCCTACTGCATCCAAGATGGAAGCGATCCAGAGAGCACCCAGACCCCACAGCACGACGGAGCTGCGTTCGTTCCTGGGGCTCCTGAACTATTTTGGTAACTTTCTTCCCAAATTGAGCACGCTGCTAGAGCCGCTACACGTGCTCCTACGCAAAGGTTGCGAATGGGTCTGGGGGGACAGCCAGGAAAGGGCTTTTAATAGAGCACGCAATTTGTTATGTTCCAACAATCTGTTAACTCTATATGACCCATGTAAGAAACTTGTGTTAACGTGCAATGCGTCGTCCTATGGTGTCGGGTATGTGTTGCAGCATGTCAATGCCAAGGGTCAGTTACAGCCGGTAGCTTATGCCTCCAGGAGTCTGTCCCAGGCAGAAAGGGGCTACGTGATGGTAGAAAAGGAGGCGCTCGCATGTGTATATGCGGTAAAAAAAATGCACCAGTACCTGTTTGGCAGGAAATTTGAGCTGGAGACAGATCACAAACCCCTAACGTCCCTTTTCGCTGATAACAAGGCCATAAATGCAAATGCATCGGCCCGCATACAGAGGTGGGCACTCACGTTAGCTGCCTATGACTACACAATTCGGCACAGACCGGGCACCGAAAACTGCGCCGATGCACTCAGCAGGCTCCCACTAGCCACCACTGAGGGGGCTACCGAGCATGCTGCTGAGATGGTCATGGCTGTTGAAGCTTTCGGAAGCGAAGGCTCACCCGTGACAGCCCGTCGGATTAAAGTCTGGACAAATAGAGACCCGCTATTGTCTCTAGTCAAGAAATGTGTCCTGAATGGGGACTGGACAGCCACGTACAGGGCATGCCCTGAGGAATTTAAACCATTTCACAGGCGCAGGGATGAACTCTCGATTCAGGCCGATTGCCTACTGTGGGGAAACCGCGTAGTCATGCCCCAGATGGGCAGAGAGGTGTTCATCAGAGAACTCCACAATGAGCACCCGGGCATTGTCATGATGAAGGCAATTACCAGGTCACACGTTTGGTGGCCAGGGATAGACGCAGATCTGGAACTTTGTGTTCGCAGGTGCAACATGTGTGCCCAGCTGGGCCATGCGCCCAGGCAAGCCCCCCTTAGCCCCTGGCCATGGCCCGCCAAGCCTTGGTCACGCATCCATGTGGACTACGCCGGTCCTTTCATGGGGAAAATGTTTTTGATTGTAGTAGACGCCTACTCCAAATGGATCGAGTGTGACATTTTAAATTCAAGCACATTGTCTGCCATGGTAGTAAGTCTACGGGCAATGTTCACCGCCCACGGTCTACCGGACATCTTGGTCAGCGACAATGGCCCGTGCTTCACAAGTACCGAATTCCAGGACTTCATGGCAGGCAATGGAATTAGCCATGTTAGAACGGCACCGTTCAAGCCGGCCTCAAACGGCCAGGCAGAACGAGCAGTGCAGATAATCAAACAGGGGATGCTCAGATTCCAAGGGGGCTCCCTACAAACCCACTTATCACGCCTCCTGTTGGCCTATAGATCCCGACCACACTCGCTCACAGAGGTTCCACCCGCAGAGCTACTAATGAAAAGGACGCTCAAAACCCGGCTATCCCTTATACACCCCACCATGAAAGAAATTGTCGAGAGCAGGTGCCAGTCACAATATCACTACCATGACAGGAATGCGAGGGTGCGATGTATTGATGTAAATGATCCTGTTTTTGTCCTCAACTACGCTGCAGGGCCCAAATGACTTGCAGGCACTGTGGTTGCCAAAGAGGGAAATAGGATTCTGGTAGTTAAACTTACCAATGGACAAATCTGCCGCAAACATGTGGATCAAACAAAAAGGAGGTTCAGCAACCCCATAGAAGAAGCAGAGGAAGAACACGATATAGAGTTCACTCCACCACAGGTGACCAAACACCGGAACCAAAGGGAGGAGAGCCCAGTCACTGTAGGCAGTCCGGACAGGCCTGAGGCACTGCAAACAGCACACACTCAGGCCAGCGCCCAACAACCGGAGCCCCAACTCAGGCGCTCGACAAGGGAGCGTAAACCACCAGAGAGACTCAACCTGTGATCCCAATAAGACTTTGGGGGGGAGGTGATGTGATGTATTCAACCAGCATTGTAAACCATGTATAAACTGACCTAAGTTGTACACCGCGAGAACACTGACCACTAGGTGGGAGACACTCCTAACCTGGACCTTCAGGTATAAAAGGGGAAGCTCCACCCACCTTCATCACTTGAGTGCTAAGGAATAAAAGGACAGGTCACACACTGACCTTCTCTCAAGCATGGGCCTCGTGTGTATTTATACTGTGTAGTAAGGACGTATCATATTTGAGCAAAGGAGTTTCCGCACCCGATTGAAAACCCGTTCCTGACAGACCCCCAAACCAATCACAACCCTTACACAGGAGCACGTGTAGCGGCTCCAATAATGTGCTGAAGTTTGACATAAAGTTCTCAAAATAGTTCAAGAGTCCCAGAAATGAACACAACTCCAATGTGTTGCAGGGCCTGGGCGCTCGTCGAATCGCCTCCGTTTTGGATTCAGTGGGCCGAATCCCGTCTGCAGCAACCCTCCTGCCCAGAAACTCGACCTCGGGAGCCAAAAACACACACTTAGACTTTTTGAATCGCAGGCCTACCCGGTCCAGTCGGCGTAGCACCTCCTCCAGGTTGTGGAGGTGTTCCTCGGTGTCACAACCGGTGATGTGGATGTCGTCCTGAAATACGATTGTTCCAGGAATGGATTTGAGCAGGCTTTCCATGTTTCTTTGAAAAATCGCAGCCGCTGATCGAATGCCAAACGGACACCTGTTGTAAACAAACAGTCCCTTGTGCGTGGTGATGCTGGTCAGTAGTTTAGATTCGTCGGCCAGTTCTTGGGTCATGTAGGCTGAAGTGAGGTCCAACTTGGTGAACAGCTTGCCGCCTGCCAGCGTGGCAAAAAGGTCCTCCGCTCTCGGGAGCGGGTATTGGTCTTGTAGGGTCACCCGGTTGATAGTGGTCTTATAGTCACCACAGATCCTGACCGAGCCATCTGCTTTGAGGATGGGAACGATGGGGCTCAACGGGCGAGATGATGCCCTCTCTCAGCAACCGGTCCAACTCGCTCTCAATTTTCTCCCGCATCACATACGGCACAGCTCTGGCTTTGTGTACTGGTCTGGCGTTCGGGATGATGCGTATCACCACTTTGGTACCTTTCAATGTCCCGACGCCAGGTTGAAAGAGTGATTCAAATTGCTGTCGGACCTGCGAGCATGAACGTCGCTCCAGCGATGACATGGCGTGCACACCCCTCCATTTCCAGTTCATCTCAGCTAACCAGCTCCTCCCCAACAGTGCGGGACTATCGCCCGGGACAATTCAGAGCAGCAGCCGGTTCACCGATCCATTGTGTGTGATCGCCAACATTGCACTGCCTAGCACTGGAATGATTTCTTTGGTGTTCGTCCGTAATTGCATCTCTATGCGTTCTAGTTTGGGTCTACCGGCTTTGAGTGGCCACAGCTTTTCGAATTGTTGAACACTCATGAGTGACTGGCTGGCCCCTGTGTCCAGCTCCATGCGTACAGGGATGCCGTTTAATAGGACTTTCATCATCATAGGTGGCATATTGGTATATGAGCTGTGAATGTTTGCTGAACTTCAGCGTCCATTGATTTGCCCCAAGCATCATCCTGCCTCGCAGACCCCTCATCTGGTTCATCCGCCTTGTATATTAGCCTGGTTACAGGCTTTCTGCACATTCTGGCTAAATGGTGACTGAGGTTACAATTTCTGCAGTCGAACTGTTGAAACCTGCAAGTCCTGGCAGCATGTCTGCCCCCACACCTCCAGCATGAACTGAGATTCCCATTGTTGTGAACAAGAGAGCTGTTGCAAGGCATTCCTCGCTGATTGTCCCTTTGACTGCTCTTGAGCACCCTGTTAGTGGGTGTCAATGGCCCCATCCCGGGCTGCATTGTCCACTGCGGGGGGGGGGGGGGGGGGGGGGGTAAATGTCCGTTCAGCCTGCCATTGTCTCTGTTGGAGACTTATTCTTGGGTCTATTGCTGCCTGGGGTGTCTCGAACTGTCCTTGCCTGCCTGTGGGGCTCTGTGTCGCGTTTATAATATTGACTCCCTGATCCAACGCCACATTGGAGGCAGAATTGCGCGTGTATATTATCTTGGTCTCCTCCTCCCCCGCCATAAAAGTCTGAGCCATCAACGCCACCGCTTCCAAGATCAAGTCCTTGGTCTCAATTAGCTTTCTGAAAATCCCAACATGACCAATGCCCTCAATAAAGAAATCCCTTAGCATCTCCCCCCTGCAGGTGTCTGTGAACTTAGAGGCTGGCCAAGCACCGGAGGTCCGCAACGAAATCCAGTATGCTCTGTCCTTCCTGACGTCGGTGTGTATAGAATCTGTGTCGAGCCATGTGTATGCTTTCCACCGGTTTGAGGTGTCCCCGATTAGTTTTCTGAGCTCTTCGAAGGTTTTGTCTGCCGGCTTCTCGGGTGCTAGCAGGTCTTTCATGAGCGCGTAAGTCTTAGGTCCACAGCTGGTCAGCAGATGAGCCCTTCACTTGTCGGCCGCTGCGTCTCCCAACCAGTCCTTTATGACAAAACTCTGCTGGAGCCTCTCAATGAAATCGTCCCAGTCCTCACCAACACGTCTGTGCTACCGGTAGCCATTCTCGTGGGTCGTTGATTCCCGTTTCTCGTCACCAATGTAAAGTCCTTACACAATACCACAAATCCACACGAGGCACATTCTATGGACAAGGTCACTTCATGACCTGAACCTTTATTCACAGGACCAAGAAGTGATGACCCTGCGTGGGACCTCCCTTTATATATCTCCCACAAGTTCACCCCCTGTGGTCAAGGTGTGCATTTCTTACATATATACAGTATTGCAGTGTTGTTACATAAAGGTTACATACATGACAGCTTTCACTTGAGTGCTGATGATACCGAGCTCCATCTCTCCACAATCACCGTGTTGTCAGTCTGTTTGTCCGACATTAAGCTATGAATGACCGTTCAGCTCGATATGAACAAGACTGAAGCCATTCTCTTCAGCCCTCTAGAAACTCTACACCAAAAGTCAAATCCATCCACCTTTCTGGATACCCGATCAAGCTCAACCCGATAATATGCAACCTTGGTATCCTACTCAACCCAGAGCCGAGTTTCAAACCCCGTATACAATCCATCACCAAGACTGTCAACTTCCAAAACATCACCGATGTTCATTCCTCCCTTATCCAACTCCCTCCAAAAACTCTCAGCTCCAATGCCTTCTTTGCACGTTCTGAATTTCACCCTGCATAAATTTTTAATTCATCCAAGACTTTGCTATGCACATTTTATCCACTCAGCATCCTAATTTTTGCCGATCTTCACTCACCCGTCATCCTTAGGTGCATCAATGTCCGTCCTCTTTAAAATCCTCCCAATATTTGCACATTTCACCAGGCCTATGTCTCTGCTCCGATTCTCCACTGCTGCATTGCACTTCCCCCTCTCTAGCATGGATGGCAGTGGTTCAAACAATGCTGCCCCCTCACTAGAGCTCCTTCCCCAAACCCCTGTCATAGAAACATAGAAACATAGAAAATAGATGCAGGAGGAGGCCATTCGGCCCTTTGAGCCTGCACCACCATTCAACAAGATCATGGCTGATCACTCCCTTAGCAACCCCTCCCGCTTTCTCTCCATACCCTTGATCCCCCCAACCGTAAGGGCCATATCTAACTCCCTCTTGAATATATCCAATGAACTGGCATCAACAACTCTCTGCGGTGGAGAATTCCACAGGTTAACAACTCAGTGAAGAAGTTTCTCCTCATCTCAGTCCTAAATGGCCTACTCCTTATCCTCAGACTCTGTCCCCTGGTTCTGGACTTTCCCAACATCGGGAACATTCATCCCGCAACTAACCTGTCCAGTCCCGTCAGATTCTTATATGTTTCTATGAGATCCCCTCTCATCCTTCTAAACTCCAGTGAATAAAGGCCCAGTTGATCCAGTCTCTCCTCATATGTCAGTCCAGCCATCCCTGGAATCAGTCTGGTGAACCTTCGCTGCACTCCCTCAGACTAGGAGACCAAAACTGAACACAATATTCCAGGTGAGGCCTCACTAAGGCCCTGTACAACTGCAGTAAGACCTCCCTGCTCCTATATTCAAATCCCCTAGCTATGAAGGCCAACATACCATTTGCCTTCTTTACCGCCTGCTGTACCTGTGTGCCCACTTTCAGTGACTGATGAACCATGACACCCAGGTCTCGTTGCACCTCCCCTTTTCCTAATCTGCCCCATTCAGATAATATTCTGCCTTTGTGTTTTTGCCCCCAAAATGGATAACCTCACATTTATCCACATTATACTGCATCTGCCATGCATTTGCCCACTCACCTAACCTGTCCAAGTCACCCTGCAGCCTCTTAACGCCCTCCTCAAAGCTCACACTGCCACCCAGTTTAGTGTCATCCGCAAACTTGGAGATATTACACTCTATTCCTTCATCCAAATCGTTAATGTATATTGTAAAGAGCTGGGGTCGCAGCACTGAGCCCTGCGGCACCCCACGAGTCACTGCCTGCCATCCTGAAAAGGACCCGTTTATCCCAACTCTCTGCTTCCTGTCTGCCAACCAGTTCCCTATCCATGCCAGTATATTACACCCAATACCATGCGCTTTGATTTTGCACACCAATCTCTTGTGCGGGACCTTGTCAAAAGCCTTTTGAAAGTCCAAATACACCACATCCACTGGTTCTCCCTTGTCCACTATGCTAGTTACATCCTCAAAAAATTCCAGAAGATTTGTCAAGCATGATTTCCCCTTCATAAATCCATGCTGACTTGGACTGATCCTGTCACTGCTTTCCAAATGCGCTGCTATTTCATCCTTAATGATTGATTCCAACATTTTCCCCACTACTGATGTCAGGCTAACTGGTCTATAATTACCTGTTTTCTCTCCCTCCTTTTTTAAAAAAGTGGTGTTACATTAGCTACCCTCCAGTCCATAAGAACTGATCCAGAGTCAATAGACTGTTGGAAAATGATCACCAATGCATCCACTATTTCTAGGGCCACTTCCCTTAAGTACTCTGGGATGCAGACTATCAGGCCCCGGGGATTTATCGACCTTTAAACCCATCAATTTCCCAAACACAATTTCCTGCCTAATAAGGATATCTTTCAGTTCCTCCTTCTCACGAGACCCACTGTCCCCTCGTACATTCAGGAGGTTATTTGTATTTTCCTTTGTGAAGAGAGAACCAAAGTATTGGTTCAATTGGTCTGCCATTTCTTTGTTCCCCATTATAAATTCTCCTGAATCCGACTGCAAGGGACCTACGTTTGTCTTTACTAATCTCTTTCTCTTCACATATTTATAGAAGCGTTTGCAGTCAGTTTTTATGTTCTCTGCAAGCTTCCTCTCGTACTCTATTTTCCCCCTCTTAATTAAACCTTTAGTCCTCCTCTGTTGAATTCTAAATTTCTCCCAGTCCTCAGGTTTGTTGTTTTTTCTAGCCAATTTATATGCCTCTTCCTTGGTTTTAACACGATCCTTAATTTCCCTCATTAGCCATGGTTGAGCCACCTTCCCAGTTTTATTTTTACTCCAGACAGGGATGTATAATTGCTGAAGTTCATCCATATGATCTTTAAATGTTTGCCATTGCTTATCCATCGTCAACCCTTTAAGTATCCTCTGCCAGTCTATTCTAGCCAATTCACTTCTCATACCATCCAATTCACACCTCATACCATCGAAGTTACCTTTCCTTAAAATTCAGGACCCCCTAGTTTCCGAATTAACTTTGTCACTTTCTATCTTAATAAGGAATTCTACCACATTATGGTCACTTTTCCCCAAGGAACCTCGCACAACAAGATTGCCAATTAGTCCCTTCTCATTACACATCACCCAGTCCAGGATGGCCAGCTCCCTGGTTGGTTCCTCGACATATTGGTGTAGAAAACCATCCCTAATACACTCGAGAGAACATTGGCAAACTAAACCTAAACTCACATCTCCCAACCAGACTAATTAGAATTCTCACTTCAAGTTTGTGAAATCACAGGAACAGGAGTAGGTGATTCAAGCCCCTCGAACCTGTTCCCTCATTCAATTAAACCATGGCTGATCTGTATCAGCCCCAAAGAAATATAGAGATCTTTAAACTATTTTTTCTAATTCTTTTCAGTTTTGCATAATTATTTTTTAATGGCCATCATGAACAGCTATTAGAGTAGTGGTTTGTAACATATCTCGAATGGGATTGATGCAGACACATCATCAGACCGGCCACTCATCGATATAAATTCTATCCCTTCGAAGTATTGTAATGTATCCTTTATGTACACGGCCTTAAATCACAATGCTATGGTGATTGTACTATTATAGTTCATAATGCATTTTATTGAGAGACTGTGACAACCAGTTTTAGCATTTAATGCAATACACACCTATTGTGTGAAATTCAAATTTTCCCATTTTCATTTTACAAAATGTGATTGCATCTCAGGAAAAAGGATTAAACAAACTGTCATTAGTCTGCAGATTATAGCTCATTTAATGCTCAACATTATTGTTGATTTTTTTCAGAGAAAGGTAGATTTTGTCCTTGCCTCCATCCCCAGGAGTTCAGAGCAGCGAGAGTCCGGGGAGTTCGTGAGGCCTATAAAAGGGCCAGCGACAGTGGAGGAGGCGGGAGTTTGGAGCAGCGCAAGTCCAGGGAGTTCGTGAGGTCTATAAAAGGCTAGCCGGTGCTGGGGCACAAGCCAAACAAAGAAGTAGAAAGAAATCAAAAGGTGATGTCACAACCAAGGATTTTGAGGAGATTTTTGAAAGTGGGTCGAGAAGTGGCCAGGCAAAGGCATATTGGGAAAGAGTGCCAAAGGGACTATTGGGAGGGGGGAACTTAAAACAATCACAATCACTCGAGAAAAAGTACTAGGCAAACTAATGGGACGAAAGGTGGACAAGTTCTCTGGACCAGATGGCCTGCATCCTAAGGTCTTAAAAGAAATGGCTGCACAGATAGTGGATGCATTGGTTGTAACCGCAAATGTAATGCCCCTATTTAAGAAAGGAGGGAGACAGAAAGCAGGAAACTATAGAATAGTTAGACTAACTTTTGTCATTGGGAAAATGCTGGTCTCCATTATTAAGGTAGTAGGAGCAGCATATTTAGAAAATCGCAATAATCAAGCAGAGTCAGCATGGTTTTATGAAAGGTAAATCATGTTTGACAAATTTGCTGGAGTTCTTCGAGGAAGTAACAAGCAGGGTGGATAAAGGGAAACCAGTAGATATCGTGTTTTTGGATTGCCAGAAAGCATTCGATAAGGTGTCACATAAAAGGTTACTGCACAAGATAAGAGCTCACGGGTTGGGGGCAATATATTAGCATGGATTAAGGATTGCCTAATGAACAGAAAAGAGGGTCGTGATAAATGGGTCATTTTCAGGTTGGCAGACTGTAACTAGTGGGGTGGCACAGGGATCAGTGCTGGGGCCTCAACTAGTTACAATCTATATTAATGACTTGGATAAAGGGACTGAGTGTAATGTAGCCAAATTTGCTGATACAAAGATAGGTGGGAAAGCAAGTTGTGAGGAGGACACAAAGCCTATCTATATCCCTTTGCAGATTCTAAGTGAGTGGGCAAAAATCTGTCAGATGGAGTATAATGTCAGAAAATGTGAAGTTATCCACTTTGGTAGGAAAAATACAATTATTTAAACAGGGAGAAATTAAAAAATGCTGAGGTACAGAGGGATCTGGGGGTCCTTGTACATGAAACACAAAATGTTGGCATAGAATTAGGAATTAGGAAGTCAAATGGATTGTTGGCCTTTAGTGCAAGGGGGATGGAGTATAAAAGTAGGGAAGTCCTGCTCCAGCTGTACTGAGCATTGGTAAGAACACACCTGGAGTACTGCATACAGTTTTGGTCTCATTTAAGGAGGGATATACTTGCATTGGAGGCAGTTCAGAGAAGGTCCACGCAGTTGATTCCCGAGATGAAGGGGTTGTCTTAAAGGTTGAGCAGGTTGGGTCTATACTCATTGGAGTTTAGAAGAATGAGAGGTGATCTTATTGAAACGTATAAGGTTTTGAGGGGCTTGACAGGGTAGATGCAGAGAGGATGTTTCTCCCTGTGGGGGAGTCTAGAACTCGGGGGACATAGTTTCAGAATAAGGGGTCGCCCATTTAAAACTGAAATGAGGAGGAATTTCTTCTGAGGGTCATGAATCTTTGGAACTCTCTACTCCAGAGAGCTGTGGAGGCTGGGTCATTGAATATCTTTAAGATGGAGATAGACAGATTTTTAAACAATAAAGAGAGTCAAGGGTTATGGGGAGCAGGCAGGAAAGTGGCATTGGGTCCAAGATCAGATCAGCCACGATCTTACTGAATAGCGGAGCAAGCTCGAGCCTACTCCTGCTCCTATTTCTTATGTTCTTGTGTATTAGTGGAGCAGAGAGAGGAGGAAACTAAGTTTGACCAATGGTGGTACAGAAGGAGCACTAAATAAGGTGGACCAGAATGTAGGTAAGGCACATATGGTTGGAGGATGTCAGTGGGGTGGGATGAAAGTATGGAGGTATTTGAAAGTGAGGACAAGGCTGTTCAAGTTGATGCATTGGAGCACGGGGAACCAGTGGAGCCTAGAAAATGGACATGGAACTTTGTGAGGATAAGAGCCTTGGAATTCTGAAACACACCAATTTACTGTTACAACAACATATGTGGTATTTACAATGCTGTGAAAATAGTAATGAGAAGTAGCATTCGAATGTTAATTCATTGGCAAAATGTTTTTAAAATTCTCTCTGGTATGCGTGTCGCTAGCAAGGTCAGAGTTTATTGCCCACCCCTGCTTGCCCTTGAGAAAATGGTGGTGAGCCACCTTCTTGAACTGAGGCAGAACTGGTGTATGTACTCCCATAGTGCTGTTAGGTAGGGAGCTTCATGATTTTTAACCCAGTAACGATGAAAGAATGCCAATATATGTCCAGCTGCATCCATCCAGGCAAGTGGAGAGTATTCCATCACACTCCTGACCTGCATTAGTGAGTAGTTTTTCTTTTATTTTCCTTATCAGTAGGTAACCTTCATCATTGTTGTTGCCAAATTAAATTAATCTAAGGGTTAAGTCATGGCAGGAGAGCTCGGACACGTGTTATGCTCCTCCTGTACTATATGGGAACTCAGGGACGCTTCCAGTGTCCCTGACGACAACATGTGGGGGAAGTGTATCTTGCTGCAGCTCCTGACAGACCACATTGCGGCACTGGAGCTGCGGGTGGATTCACACTGGAGCATCAGCGGTGCTGAGGATATCGTGAATAGCACGTTTAGTGAGTTGGTCATACCGCAGGTAAAGGTTACACAGACAGATAGGGAATGGATGACCAACAGGAAGAGCAGTGGAAGGAAGGAAATGCAGAGGTCCCCTACGGTCATCCCCCTCCAAAACAGATACACCGCTTTGGGTATTGTTGGGTGGGGAGTGGGGGGGGGGGGGGAAGGGGGAAAGATGACGACTCATCAGGGCAGGGCAGCAGCAGCCAAGTCCATGGCACCGTGGGTGGCTCTGCTGCACAGGAGGGCAGGAAAAAGAGTGGGAGAGCTATAGTGGTAGAGGATTCTATTGTAAGGGGAATAGATAGACGTTTCTGCAGCTGCAGGCGACACAACAGGATGGTATGTTGCCTCCCGGGTGCAAGAGTCAAGGATATCTGAGAGCAGGAGGGTGAACAGCCAGTTGTCGTGGTATATATAGGTAAAAAATGGGAAGAAGTCCTACAAGTTGAATTTAGGGAGCTAGGAGTTAAATTAAAAAGTAATCTGGGGATTGCTACCAGTGCCACATGCTAGTCAGAGTAGGAATCGAACGATAGCTCAGATGAATACGTAGCTTGGCGAGTGGTGCAGAAGGGAGGGGTTCAAAGTCCTGGGACATTGGAAGCAGTTCTGGGGGAGGAAGGACCAGTACAAACCGAACAGTCTGCACCTGGGCAGGACCGGAACCAATGTCCTAGGGGGAGTGTTTGCTAGTGCTGTTGGGTAGGGGTTAAACTAATATGGCAGTGGAATGGGAACCTATGCAGGGAGACACAGGGAAGTAGAATGGGAGCAGAAAGAAAAGATAGAAAGAAGAAAAGTAAGTAGAGGGCAGAGAAACACAAAGCAAAAAGGGCCACATTACAGCAAAATTCCAAAAGGGCAAAGTGCATTAAAAAGACAAGCCTGAAGGCTCTGTGCCTCAATGTGAGGAGTATTTGTAATAAGGTGGACGAATTAATTGCACAGGCAGCAATTAATGATTGTAATTGGCATCACGGAGACATGGCTCCAGGCTGAGCAAAGCTGGGAACTCAACATCCAGGTGTATTCAACATTCAGGAAGGATAGACAGAAAGGAAAAGGAGGTGGGGTAGTGTTACTGGTTAAAGAGGAAATTAACGCAATAGTAAGGAAGGACAATAGCTTGGATGATGCGGAATCTGTATGGATGGAGCTGCGGAATATCAAAGGGCAGCAAACGCTAGTGGGAGTTGTGTACAGGTCACCAAACAGTAGTCGAGGTTGGGGACAGCATCAAACAAGAAATTAGGGATGCGTGCAATAAAAAGTACAGCAGTTATCATGGGCGACTTTAATCTACATATAGATTGGACTAACCAAACTGGCAGCAATACAGTGGAGGAGGATTTCCTGGAATGTGTATTTGGGATGGTTTTCTGGACCAATATATCGAGGAACCAACTGGAAGGCTGGCCATCCTAGACTGAGTGATGTGTAATGAGAAAGGACTAATTAGCAATCTTGTTGTGCGAGGCCCCTTGGGGAAGAGTGACCATAATATGGTAGAATTCTCATTTAAGATGGAGAGTGACACAGTTAATTCAGAAACTAGGGTCCTGAACTTAAGGAAAGGTAACTTCGACGGTATGTTGTGTGAATTGGCTAGAATAGTATCGCAAATGATACTTAAAGGGTTGACGGTGGATAGGCAATGGCAAACATTTAAAGATCACATGGATGAACTTCAACAATTGTACAT
Organism: Pristiophorus japonicus; assembly: GCF_044704955.1. Classification (NCBI taxonomy): domain Eukaryota; kingdom Metazoa; phylum Chordata; class Chondrichthyes; family Pristiophoridae; genus Pristiophorus; species Pristiophorus japonicus. The sequence goes on along the minus strand of NC_091984.1, from coordinate 100,531,945 downwards.
CCCTGTCTGGAGTAAAATAAAACGGGGAAGGTGGCTCAACTGTGACTAACAAGGGAAATTAAGCAATAGTGTTAAATCCAAGGAAGAGTCATATAAATTGGCCAGAAAAAGCAGCAAACCTGAGAACTGGGAGAAATTTAAAATTCCGCAGAGGACAAAGGGTTTAATTAGGAGGGGGAAATAGAGTGAGGGGAAGCTTGCTGGGAAGATAAAAACTGACTGCAAAAGCTCCTGTAGATATATATGAAGAGAAAGATTAGTGAAGACAAACATAGTTCCCTTGCAGTCAGATTCAGGTGAATTTATAATGGGGAACAAAGAAATGGCAGACCAATTGAACAAATACTTTGGTTCTGTCTTCACAAAGGAAGACACAAATAACCTTCCAGAAATACTAGGGGGCCGAGGGTCTCGTGTGAAGGAGGAACTGAAGGATATCCTTATTAGGCGGGAAATTGTGTTCGGGAAATTGATGGGATTGAAGGCTGATAAATCCCCAGGGCCTAATAGTCTGCATCCCAGAGTACTTAAGGAAGTGGCCATAGAAATAGTGGATGCATTGGTGATCATTTTACAACAGTCTAGCGACTCTGGATCAGTTCCTATGGACTGGAGGGTAGCTAATTTAACACCACTTTTTAAAAAGGGAGAGAGAAAACAGGTAATTATAGACCGGTTAGCCTGACATCAGTAGTGGGGAAAATGTTGGAATCAATTATTAAAGACAAAATAGCAGTGCATTTGGAAAGCAGTGACCGGATCAAAGTCAGCATGGATTTATAAAAGGGAAATTATGCTCGACAAATCTTCTGGAATTTTTTTTGAGGATGTAACTAGTCGAGTGGACAAGGGAGAACCAGTGGATGTGGTGTATTTGGACTTTCAAAAAGCTTTTGACAAGGTCCCACACAAAAGATTGGTGTGCAAAATCAAAGCACATGGTATTGGGGGTAATGTACAGACATGGATAGAGAACTGGTTGGCAGATAGGCAGCAGAGAGTCGGGATAAACGGGTCCTTTTCAGAATGGCAGGCAGTGACGAGTGGGGTGCCGCAGGGCTCAGTGCTGGGATCCCAGCTCTTTACAATGTATATTAATGATTTAGATGAAGGAATTGAGAGCAATATCTCCAAGTTTGCAGATGACACTCAGCTGGATGACGGTGTGAGCTGTGAGGACTCGAAGAGGCTGCAGGGTGACTTGGACAGGTTAGGTGAGTGAGCAAATGCATGGTATATGCAGTATAATGTGGATAATTGAGAGGTTATCTACTTTGGGGACAAAAACACGAAGGCAGAATATTATCTGAATGGCGGCAGATTCGGAAAAGGAGAGGTGCAACGAGACTTGGGTGTTATGGTTCATCAGTCATTGAAAGTTGGCATGCAGGTACAGCAGGCAGTGAAGGCGGCAAATGGTATGTTGGCCTTCATAGCTAGGGGATTTGAGTATAGGAGCAGGGAGGTCTTAGTGCAGTTGTACAGGGCCTTGGTGAGGTTTTTGCTATTGAGGGAGTGCAGCGAAGGTTCACCAGACTGATTCCCGGGATCGCTGGACTGACATACGAGACTGGTTCAACTGGGCCTTTATACACTGGAATTTAGAAGGATGAGAGGGGATCTCATCGAAACATAAGATTCTGACAGGACTTGACAGTTTAGATGCGGGAAGAATTTTCCCGATGTTGGAGAAGTTCAGAACCACAGGACAGAGTCTTAGGATAAGGGGTAGGCCATTTAGGACAAAGATGAGGAGAAACTTCTTCACTCAGTTGTTAACATGTGGAATTCCCTACTGCGGAGAGTTGTTGATGCCAGTTCATTGAATATATTCAAGAGTGAGTTAGATATGGCTCTGACGGCCAAACAGATCAAGGAGTATGGAGACAAAGCAGGAAATGGGTACAGAGGTGGATGATCAGCCAAGATCTTATTGAATGGCCTACTCCTGCACCTATTTTCTATGTTTCCTAGAGGACTCGGCTCTCATGTTATAGCCACCCACCAGTACCTTACCCAGTTGGCCATTGTTCATGTGATGCGCACTGGCAGAATATCTGACTGTAGAGTTCAAAACAGAGCTAATCCTGTCCTCACCAGAGGCCAACGCGTACACTGAGCAGGGGGCATGGTACAGGCATCAGAAATAGAAACAGAGGTGCTGGTAACAATTATATAGTGCCCTTACTGCTGTCCCAGCTGAACTCCAGTCATGCTGGAGGATTGAACTTGGGTCCTTCTGAACCCAAATCGTGAAGACAGATTTTTTTCTTTGTACTTCCTATTGGTGATGCAAAGTAGTCAAAAACAGATTAGTTTGGAGTTGGAATTCTTATTGGAAATGGAGGATCTTTTGTAAAAGTTGAACACTTTTTGAAAACTATACAATTATCTGGTTAATTTTTTTAAAACTCAAGTTTGCTGGCATCACAGAAATGAAAGCCAGAAACAGCACAATTGTTCACAATATTTTCCTCAGAAAAGTATTATACGAGTTTTCATACTTCAAGGATGCATCTGTGACAAATATGAAGCAGTTCGGTCTTGTTTTGGTATAGTTGTTGTCCCTTTAAAATTGGGTACAGTAAGAGTTTGGAAAAGACACCTGCACAGCTTTAGCCTACATCATTCCATATATTAGAAAATTCATCATAAATTTCTCTCTGGCTTAAGAACAGCTCTAACACAATTCTCATGTATACAAGCTTAACTGTTCAGTTATGAATATAAGCCCGTTTTCTTTCAATGAAACTGACATTTATGAATTTCTAAACAAGCCTATGAAGCAGGTGGAGTTGAAATAAATGTAAATCTTCATTTAAAGGCAGGTAGATTTTAAATCTAGCTCAGACAGCTTCTCAGAAGTTCAGGAGAAGTGTATGACAGTTGTTGATCGAGAAACAGGTTAGCAAATAGATTAGTAAACATTTGCATTCCTTCGAGATCTACATTTTTTAAATTCTAAATGTTAATCTTGCATCTGCACACTTCCTGTCTTTGTCCATTATAAAATTCCAATGTTCCCATTTATAAATGTAAACTGCAGATCATAACTAGCAAGAGGGTGCAATGCCAGTGACAAATTTACATAGGTAGTTTCTCAAATGTGGATACAAGAATCAATGGTAGTATAAAAATAAAAAAGGACAGAACTTAAGACTTCAAAAAAAGGGCGAAATTGCATCTGTACACCATGGTCCAATTATTCCGTCCTCTAACCCTGCTTCAGTTGAAGATTACACTTGGTCTTGACTTCTAGTGTGCAACAGCATAGTAGACTCATTATCTATTTGATTCTTTGCTTAACAGTTTAAAACTAAAACAAGACCCAATGTACTTGTTCATTAAGGAGTGGAGATCCTGTGGAGGCATATGGATAATTTCAGGTTAAAAATAAGACACAAGGGTTTTCTTTTCATTTTCCTCGGCATGTTACCAAACCTAGACATTCCTGAAGACATGAGGAGTTGGGACAAGAGAGCAGAAAAAAAAAATCTGTAGAAAATATCCAAACACAAAATTGCATTCATTTGAAAAAACAACATTCTCCCCTTGATAATCTGAACTTTCTTCACTTTGGTATCCTTCACATAATACAGGAGTCTAATTGTCTGGTGATCAGTGGACCCATCTACTGCCGAAAGACCAGCGCCAAAACAGACTCTAAGGCAGTCAAGAACTAGAAACAATTTTATTTAGATTTTAAAAGTACAACTTAGTGACTGGATAGTATCAAAATGTCGTTCCTCTTTCACAACAGAATAGGGTTTCTATCGTAACAGTACAAATTGGAAACTGCTGGTACATTGAACAGTGATTAACCTACTGATGCCATTTCTGTATATACTTATTGCACTTTTCCAGCTGGTAAGTTGGCATTGAATGAACAATATTTACCCAAAAATAGTACAAGCCCAACTATGAAACCAGTTTCCTTATCTCCATTTTACTCCCCACTTACCTCATCATACAACTTAATTTTGAGGCGATCGCAAGTAAAAGAACTGCATGCACTTGGCCTTACAACATGTACAATAGCACTGAAAGTCAATGCACTAAATTATGCTGCAGCAGGTAGAAGCATAATGTGTACTGTTAACACACAAAAGGTACATAAACCCAAATTGTGATCCATGACAGACCTTTTGCCAATATGGGGAAAACGGGTTTTATGACAATCTTGAGTGTTTTGTTCATCTGTAAATATTGTGCACTTTTAATTTCCCCATTAGAGGGTGGTACTCATGAAATTATTTAACACAAATTCCAAGGACCAAGGATATGAAGTTGCTTAAGTGCAGACCTCAGTCAAAATGTGGCACAACAGGTATATACTGTACTGAGAAATTAAACCGTTTCAATATAGGGCACTCAAATGTTTTTAATTCCTCTGAGCTAATATCTTAGTTGCGTTTAGTAAAGAAATATAATTTTCTATACAAACATTAAATAGCCATCTACATTTTGCTTGGTTTCCAACATTGTCCATTTTACATGCAAAGTTCAATTCAAAACGTATAATTACCGCAACAGATCTTTCGAAAATTAACAATGCAGTTCTTTCCTTTGTATGATTTTCCTTTTGCTTTGTAGAGCAGGAAAACATGGTGAAATGATTTCCTGCGTCAACACTTCCTTCAGAAGGGAGCTGTTGGGAGGGAGGGTGGGAGGGAAGAGAAGGTGCTCTGCAAATTGCCATAACTGCCTCAGTTCAAGACAGGAATTGTTCCATCCAATGTCAATTGTATTTCCAGACAGAAATACAATGTCAGGTGTTCATCTTTACATTTACAGTGTCTAAGGAACAAGGTGTGGAGGAGAGCAAGAGAAAGATATACAATTTAAAATACAACAGTGTGGATCCGCATTGGTGCGCCACCAAATTGCTGACTGACAGATCACCGCCCAGAATGAAATTTTTCAGGTGGGCCTATGAGGGGAAATTGTCATGGAGAGTGTAAAGAAAACAAGGCAGAAGGGTGGTCAAACCATGTTTTGCCAGCATATCTCGAACTGGTTGCAGAGTGGCATTGGCAGAGACTTGGGAAAAAGTCATCTGTCTGCTACTTTTAAGAATCTATTTAAACACACAGGGTCACTCATTCAAATTAGATAGATTTCAACTGGTAAACTCAGTCAGCAGAAGATACTCACTAAAAAGTTTTACTTTGCTAAGAAAACAAATGAGAATGTTTTAAAAAATTCAACTTTGTAATATTCATAAATGATCTATCAAATGGTAACTTGGCTCATTAATATACTGGCACAAATTTGCAGTTTTTAGCAGAGTCTCCCCATAACCATCTGTGGAGCCAAAAAAAATTAGTATTCACCTTAAAGCTTTATTCTTGCTTCATTTTATAGGCAACACACGATTAAAGGTACAATATTGCAACTGATCTGCATACAATTAGGACTGAACTAACAGATTTCACAGAGCTTATGGCATCTCTGACCCTTCACCTTGCAACATCCAGAAATGCCACAAAGCAGACCGAAAGCAAAAGAATCAAACAGTAGAATTGACATTTGCATGTCAATATTAAACCCTGCTGCCTCAAATAAAACCATCTACAAAGAGTTACTTTTTCTTGAAGCCAAGTAACTCAAAGCTCGCTGACAAACCAATTTGGATATCTGGTCAAGTTTATCCATTTTGCCTGACAGCAAGTTGATAATCCCTTCAGATTACTTTACCTTCCTCCCTGATCCTAGAAGCAATTTATAACAAGTCACATTTAAAAACATTTTTTTTTATTTTTAAGACCATAAAGCATGCAACTTTTTCTTGAATTCTATACATGATTCAGAATGTGTCAACCATCAAGGATAAAGCTGATCTAATTTTGTTGGTGATCTATCTATACTGCCATATCTGATTCAGAAGTTGATGGGTTCAAGCCCCACTCGAGACTTAAGCACATAATCTCAGCAGACATTTCAGTTAGAGGTACCATTTTTGAATGGTACGTTAATCTGAAGCCCCTCTGCTCTCTTGGGTGGATGTAAACGATCTCATGGCATTATTTGAATAAGAGCCGAGGAGTTCACCCAGTAGCCCAGGCAATATTTATCCCCCAACATATTAACATATTATACTGAATCATGTACCTCATTGTTGTTTGTGGTACCTTGCTGTGCGCAAAATGGCTGCTTTGTTTTCCTACATTACGATAGTGATGACACTTAAATTCATTGCCTGTAAAGCTTTTGAGACATCCTGAGGTAGTGAAAGGTGCTATATAAATGCCTTTCCTTTACAACAATTTAACCTACTGTTCCAAAATGACAAATATGTAACACTAAAGGTTACAAATGTGCAGACATCATCCTGTCCTCCACAATGTCAAAAGTGGAATCTGTTCTACAGCAAACAGATGAAATTAGTGAAAACTGCTTTTTAACAATGCTTTCAGTCCAACAGAAAAAAAGAAAGTGCATTTTAGAAATGCACTAACTGTATTGCGTAATAGTGATGCATCAATCCAATAAAACTACATACGAAGAGAAATGAAGCCAGTGGCATTCACATTAGAAGTCTGATAGTGCAAAGTGATTTTGGCAAAGTGATTTTGGCTTCACATCAACACGAAACTTGGACTGCAAATTGAGTGACAAAGCCTGAATGCACTCTAAAACAAGGCATAGTGTCTCTCGCTCGGCTTCACTTTGGTGCCAGGTCAAACCCCCAGAAAAGTATTCAAGCTGCCTTTACACTACAACTGCAGAATCTGTCTGAATGAAAACTGCTTCACAATGGCGCTAAGTGGAAGTGCACCGTCATTTTCACAAACAGTCCAAAACATTGCTTGATGAAAGTAAATAATGCAAGATAATACTTCGTGACAAGTACAATACTCCATGTAGCTATCTGTATATTATCTATATTGTCTTGTGGCCCACAAACACCTTGCAATGGTTAGATAAGGAGTGGCAAGCCTTTAAAAATCAAGTTTCTAGGACAACATCAGACCATGATAGCAAACTTACAACTCTTTACAAATAGCACCTGAACTCTTTAGATAGGTACCAACCTTATAAAATCTCTCAGCTGAATATACAATTTAGTTTTACAATGCAAAAAGGGACCATGGAATCCATCCTGCCAATGAGGTCAGAGTGCTTATGACAAACAGAAGCATCTGTACTATAACATGGTATAGTGCCATGCAAGTGCGTAGTCAGGTGTGTCTATATATTTTTATTTTATTTTTAAACAATACACATGCCAAAATGGCAGAATAGAGATCCTTCAATACAGGTTGTGACATTCATACAATATGTCGTGACACTGCAAATAATGGGCTTATGTTCATTTTAATCATAAAAAGGTAATCTGATTAAAGAATATAACAGATAGAGACTACTCACTGCATAGGTAACAACCATATTCCAAATGCTTGTCAATAGGTTGGAATATCAGTACAGTAAGCAGATTGATCTTCTCTCCAGCAGCATGTCTCCATCGTTCATTAGCCAGCAATTTTGTTCAAAGTATTAACAAAATATCCTCCTAACAATGGTCATGTTTCACAGCAGTTAAAGCCCTAAGACAGACTTTTAAAATAAGTTGCCTATTCATTATCTAATACTCATACATTTATTTCTAACAAAACATTTCATAAGGTCCCTTTCTTGGACATTTCCATCCTTCTGGTTAATGGATATCCCAAAAAATACTGTGTTCCAATTTTAAATACATCTTTGGATCAACAACTGTAGTATAAAATGCAATATTTATCCGATCTGTGCTTCTCTTCAAAACACTACTCCACTTCTAGATAACTGTCTCAAATCATAAATAGTCTTTGCAGAACATTATAGGCCTTGGAGAGGTGTACGAAAATAGGAAGCGCTTGAGTGCACCAGGCAAAATTTTGGGGGAAGGGGAAAGGATATCAGTACAATAATAAGGAATCAGCTGGCACAAATGCTGGATGTGCAGCAATTTGGAATATGATGTAGGTTGCTGTTTTCCAAAGGGATACCAAATAGATAACTTCTGAATATGAATTTTTGGGGAAGAGCGTGGTTACCACATAATGTGTCCAATTATGGTCTTGGACATTCTCCCCACTGGAATGCTTTCAATCTGAAGCAACTCTATGCAGTGAATGACAAGTACGAACCTGCAACCCACTACTTTGGGGCACCACATGTTGGCAGAAAGAATGCTTCACTCGAAGTAGTTATTAAAGTTACAGGTGCCAGCTCTGAAATCATTCATTACCCCCTAGCAGTTAAAAACTGAGCACTTCACGGAGCAAGTTATAGTCCTGTGCAGCTGAACACGTGCAGCTCGACTGCACCAAGGGTAGGAGAAGTGGTACATTGATCTGTAAACACACGCTTTCCAAGGAATGACCAGTATATTTTAAGATCCATAACAGTATATACAGAAAGAACATTTGGCACAGGAACAATCATTTTTCAATGCAGAATGAATCAGAATTAAATGTGCAAGTGCATTAGAAGACAAAACTGTATTTGGGAGTATAGGGCAATCGCAGAAAAAAAAAGCAGCAGCCCCCTCCAGCTCCACCCCAGTGCCTTTGGTGTAAATCAAATCAACCAACTACCAGGAAAAGCAAAAAGGTTCAGATGGTAATGAATCCCCCAAATATTTATTTTCCTGCAGAAATTATTTGCTGGACTGCCACCTTTGGTCAAGAGGGAGAGCAGACCAGGGCTACTGCTTTTTCCACAATGCTGCCAAGGACTGCTTGGATTGGATAACAGTGAACAAGACATGCCGAGGCGAGTTGGCTTGTTAGCTGCCTTTCTTCTTCACCTCCCACCTCCAAGATAGAAAGTCCTGCAGTGTAATAGCACCCTATGTAGTTCTAGGCCCAGATCGAATAAAACTTCTCATTACCGGTCACAGTAATAATTGTGGGATTGTTATAGGAGCATCCCCCAAAACATGAGGGAATTACATTAATTTTTTTAATAAAAATGTCGGAATCATTGGGGTAAAACATTAAAAGTAATCTTTAAAGGGGCCTTAAAATCCAAATATTTTCCTTGACTATATATCATGTGGTGCTATATACATTTACAGCTTCCTAAATGCTTCCCTGGGTCAGTATTAATTTTCTTTGGAGGTGAAAAGATGGGAAAATGGATTTAGTTTTTATTTATTATACATTTCACTTTTTAGGCTTCCAATCCAAGATTTCAAACAGTAGAAAAAATCCAGAAAAAGTAATGCATTAAAGTGATACTAAATGTCACTTGCAATAAGCAGCCACCCTTACTACATGTGCAGTCTCTATGGTTGTAACATTACTTCACTAGCTTTATCATAAAATTGAAATAGTTAAAAGGAAACTGTTGACTTATAACAAATGTTAAGATTTCCACAGTTAATGGATTCATAATTAAAATCCTCAAGACACCACCACCTTAATTTCACGGCTAAAATTCAGTTTTGTCCCTTGGAGATAGTGATTTTGACATTAGGACAGGTGCAGGCAGGTGTGTTCGTTTGTTATTCAATGGGAGCAACATAAATGATTAAATTCAAAAGATCAGCCAGGATTTTGCAAATCTGAACACCACAGCTTTAATAGCAAATCAATTATTTATCAAAATGAAGTTTGCTGTTTTTTTTCCTTTCATTTTAAAAAATTCAACTATTACTGTCCTAGAACGAATAAGCTAGTGCAGAAACACAGCATTATGCCAAATTTCTGCAGGAGAACTCTCGGCAGAACACTCAAGCATATTCAATTATGATATTTGAAACAGATTTTACTTATGACTGGTTGACAGAAGTTATTGACATCACAGGCAGTTGTCAACCATGCAGAGCAGACATTGTGTTTCTTAACCATTCTTGTTAGAATTATATCAGTTAATCTAGCTTAGTAAGTAAATGCACTGCTCAATGTGCTGGCCCAAGGAGATCGGAAGGGTCTTACTTTCATTCCCAGTGTCATGAAATAGGTCATCTCAATTGGAATGACAATGAGGGGATTATAATTAGCCTCAACACCGCTGGGGTAAGGAGAAACATTGTTTAGGGTTCTCACTGCAGGAACAAATATCAAGAATGGCAATCTGGATAAGGTACAAGAAGGTGATAGACATCCATGGAACCATATCAAACACAGGGCAGTGTCTTCAGGAGAGAAGGGAAAGAGAGCACATAAAAAAGGCACCCGAAATAAAAAGATACAAGACATAGAACCATAAATTGTTCAACACTGAAATATTCGATTTCTTTCACTCCTGATACAGCCCAATAAATAATTCACATATATAGGGCTTTATCAATTAGGCCCTATTTTCTACTCCCTTTAAATCATTTTTAACCATACACCATTGCTTAATCCATGTTTCTGTGACTGGTGCTTTGCAGCCGTCTGCTGGGATGCAGATAAGGCCAAAAGCAACTCACTAATCAATGTTCTCCTCTGTGGGAAATTCCTGGCTTCTACTGTATCGCTTGCAAAACTGTCTGACCAAGATAAGAAACTCACCTGGTGGGAATGCTGGCCTCGAATCTGCCTCTGTGGCACCATATGCATTACAGTGATAAGCTGAGAAATTACCTTCCTTCTTTATTTAAGTTTGCATTGTTGTATGGAACAATAAAATGATACACACTTGCAAACTGCTACCTGTGCGTATGAAGCACATATATATTTTTTTTATTAAGCATACTTCAATTGGCAAGTTTCATTTTCCCCTCAAGGTTTCTATATTGGGGAGGGTGAATTAAAAGATCCGAAACTCCTTCCGCTCCAGTCAGTATTTTGTTTCTAGCATTCCTCCCACCAGTGAGTGCAGAAGGTAGCTGCTTAATACAGTATGTGTAGCACTAAATTGGTACTTGTCCTGTGATTAATGGTTCTGGGAGAACATCCAGCTCTCTGACCAAAACCTAAACAGAGCAGGAAGCAGGCACTATCTGGTGCAAGAGAAACATTCATTTGGTTTATGAAAGGCGCTGCCATGATCCGACGGAAATGTTCCCAGACTTCTGTAAAGATAGGGACCATAGGTTGCCATCCATTACAAGTGCAAGCGGCAGGTCCAGGACCGTGGCTTCAACAAATCCAAGAAGGATGGCTGAAAAGAACAAATACATTTTTGATTTCAAAATAGCATACAATATTGAGCAAGTATGGTCTTAACACTGATAGAAATCTTAGTTAAACACACCAACACTACGGCTGGGTCTCCAGACACTTCCAGATAAACAATGAGCAACTAAAATTTTTTAATTTTCTTATATTGTAACATTTGGATTTTGACTTTCCCTGTGAAATCAGTCCGGCCAAACAAAAAGGCAAAAGGCAGCTTTCTTCTCGATCACCGACCCAATCCTGTTACACAACCTTTAGTATTCTTATCAGACCACCGTACACTTGTAAAATTATTAGAATAAACACATCCTGTTCATTTTTACATATAGACTTACATTTGTAAGGGGACAATGCTGCTGGGCATACCACTCTTGTGAATATAGACACACCAACATGCCCTGGCCCAGAAACAGCGACGTCCACATCACCACGTTCCAGACGGGACCTTTCCGACGGTCATGCAATACGAAATTGAATGCCACTAATAAGGGGAGGGAAAAAATCCATTAACACTTGGAAGGAGCTTTCAGTATCAAAATAGCAGTTACTGACCGTTAAATGCTAGCTGATAGCTACCTAGGCCGCAGTATTGCATTCAATACCAGGGTTCCCTTCTACATATAAAACAAACATTTAGAAGGCCTCAAAAGGTGAATTGACAACCAATCAATACTGTTCTCATATCTCCAACTGGAAGATTCAAGAGCACACCAGAGGGGATGAACGACATGGGTGCAAAAACATTTTTAAAATTGCAGATAAAATAGGTTCATCTGATAATTGTTATTAAAAACTAACTAAAGAATAACACACCACGTCAAAACAAACAATAAGTATCTTCAGAATTATCATGATCCTACTACACACTCGTCACTGACCTATTGTAATGTTAACTGATAACAGTAATAAATCAGCTTAAACAACTAGGGATACTGATTTAGTTAAAGTCAAAGGTGAGCTGAATTAAGCTAGGAAGCGCAATGCCACCCCTCCACAATAGTTCACCGAGACAAAGTACTGCCCAATGCGCAACTGAGCCACACAGACCAACAAGGTTGAAAATTTAATCTGCGCCGAGGTAGTAAATCTCAGCTAGGACAGGGTAAAAAGGTGCTACAATTGCGCACATATTTCTTGTCCTTACTGGCATCCAATGAATCTCAGTGGAATTCCAGATCCATGAACATTGAGTGAGGACAGGGAGTAAAAGCTAAAAGTCCATAGAATACTGTACTGTATTTTACATGCTTGAATAACTGTACCCATTGACAATGATCAGTGCTTAATATGGCTGTCCAGTAGACTTGGTCAAAATAGAAAGATACTTACTTCCAAAGCACATGAACAGACAGAAGAGGACCGGATAAAAGAACCCAAAGCAAACAGCCAGCACATACTCATGAACTACAGCAGATACTGTAAAAACAGATAACATAGCAGCAGCTCTAAACCGGTGGGTGAACAACTGTAAATAGATAAAAAATTGAATAGGGTTAAGTCAGGCATTTGGAAAAAAAGTAAACATTACAATCTGTGGTCGAATTGGAAATTATAAATAGGTCCATTAACCCTTTAGACCAGGGTAATTCAAGTACAATCCAGAGAACTGCCTGTACAATCAGTCAGGCTCTAAAACTAATTCCAAGTTTAACTCAATTTCGTCAGCAAATCTTTGTTTTCATTGAACACCATAAAGCTATGTTCTAATCTATGCTATTTCCTGCATCATTCCCCATGATTCAATCTCCTTTATGATACAAGATAACATGGAAATGTTAAAGTCACCACTGTCTTTGCTCTTCCCCTTTCCAATCTATGCCAGGTCTGCTGTATAGCTTTTAAAATATGAGATATAAACTCCAAATAAATATATTTTGAACAGTACATAGATGGTTTAAAATATATAAACTCTTGAAAAACCACTGCAAAGCTGTACTTCACCTTTTAATTCAATGAACTAATCTGAATGTTACTGCATTAATGATATAAATGCACATTTTCAGCATTTATTAAATTAGCTGAATTTAAAAAATAACATTTTAATATAGTAATGGAGTGCATCTGAAGACTGCTGTATATTGTGTTTTGTAGAGGGCTGTTGGAGGCAAAGATGAATTTGGGCTAGCATACGAATTGTCAATAAATTGTTCAGTCTGTGTAGCTTCGAAAGCGGAGGTTTATGTTTCCTATGAGCAACGACTTGAACTTTTGATACATTAATGCAACACAATTGGAACTCATGGCTGCCAAGTGCCTTGAAACAAAATCCATTTTGCTACCATAACAGCACTAGAATTTTGGTGTCAACTTCACAACATCAGCCTAAATCCAGGAGTAGTTGCATGATATTGGGTAATGATTTGCATTAAACTGGTCTACCTATCTACTGGTAAAAGTATGACTACTCTGAGAATGTCAAGAGTCTCATCTTGAAGTAGATTTCAATGTGCGCATCTCTAGTTTTCTCCAAAACTACTCAACAATTGACTGACTGAACCACTTCTTGCATCTCCAAAAAATCAGATATCAAATCGAGTATTCGGAAAAGTCTCCCTCAAGAGAGAGATGGGGCAGAAACAAGAGTTATTTTTGCATTCTTCACACCATTAACCGATATTATAAATACAATAAAACTATCTACAAAATCATTAGAGGTACTTCAGGCTACCTCTATTCTGCCGAATGGGATCCCAGAATAGCACTCCCTAAATCTTAACTGTTCAACCAAGAACTCATTAGAAAGGAAATTCTAATGCAGCTGGTGCTTTTCCAATTGGAATCGAGCATTAGGGGTCAATCAGAGCAGACCAAGTGAATTTGGATTCAGAGTCACTACTTTCTCATATCAATCCAATGCTGGAAATATAGCACCTTACCCAGAGAAAGTCCTTATAAGCATAATAGTACAGCCAGTCATGGACCACTACATTCCAGGTCCGGTAATAATTTGCAAATGATGTGGAATTCCACCAGTCCTGAATGGAAATGAGAGAGCACAAATTTAGATTGACAATCAATGAAAATTCTATTCTTGTTGATCCTTATTAAAGTAGAATTGCATTCCATTTAATTGGCGCATTCTCGTAAATGTTAACATAGATTTATACTTAGAGGTATGTCTATCATAGAAACATAGAAAATAGGTGCAGGAGTAGAACATTCGGCCCTTCAAGCCTGCACCACCATTCAATAAGATCATGGCTGATCATTCACCTCAGTACCCCAATCCTGCTTTCGCTCCATACCCCTTGATCCCTTTAGCCACAAGGGCCATATCCAACTCCCTCTTGAATATATCTCACGAACTGGCATCAACAACTCTCTACGGAAGAGAATTCCACAGGTTAACAAGTCTGAGTGAAGAAGTTTCGCCTTATCTCAGTCCTAAATGGCTTACTCCTTATCCTTCGACTGTGACCCCTGGTTCTGGACTCCCCCAACATCGGGAACATTCTTCCTGCATCTAACCTCTCCAGTCCCATCAGTATTTTATATGTTTCTATGAGATCCCCTCTCATTCTTCTAAACTCCAGTGAATACAGGCCCAGTCTATCCAGTCTCTCACATGGCAGTCCTGCCATCCCGGGAATCAGTCTGGTGAACCTTCACTGCACTCCCTCAATAGCAAGAACATCCTTCCTCAGATGAGGCGATCAAAACTGAAAACAATATTCCAGGTGAGGCCTCACCAAGGCCCTGTACAGCTGCAGCAAGACCCCCCTGCTCTATTCTCAAATCCCCTAGCTATGAAGGCCAACATGCCATTTGCCTTCTTCACCACCTGCTGCACCTGCATGCCAATCTTCAATGACTGATGTACCATGACACCCAGGTCACGTTGCACCTCCCCTTTTCCTAATCTGCCGCTATTCAGATAATATTCTGCCTTCGTGTTTTTGCCACCAAAGTGGATAACCTCACATTTATCCACATTATACTGCATCTGCCCATTCAGCTAACCTGTCCAAATCACCCTGCAGCCTCCTTACAGCTCACACCACACAGCTGAGTGTCATCTGCAAACTTGGAGATATTACACTCAATTCCTTCATCTAAATCACTGATGTATATTGTAAATAGCTGGGGTCCCAGCACTGAGCCCTGCGGCACCCCACTAGTCACTGCCTGCCATTCTGAAAAGGACCTGTTTATCCCGACTCTCTGCTACCTGTCTGCCAACCAGTTCTCTATCCACGTCAATACATTACCCCCAATACCATGTGCTTTAATTTTGCACACCAATCTCTTGTGTGGGACCTTGTCAAAAGCCTTTTGAAAGTCCAAATACACCACATCCACTGTTTCTCCCTTGTCCACTCTGCTAGTTACATCCTCAAAAAATTCCAGAAGATTTCTCAAGCATGATTTCCCTTTCATACATCCATACTGACTTGAACCGATCCAGTCACTGATTTCCAAATGCCGATCCCGTCACTATTTCATCTTTAATAATTGATTCCAACATTTTCCCCACTACTGATGTCCAGCTAACCGGTCGAAAATTACCCGTTTTCTCTCTCCCTTTTTAAAAAGTGGTGTTACATTAGCTACCCTCCAGTCCATAGGAACTGATCCAGAGTCAACAGACTGTTGGAAAATGATCACCAATGCATCCACTATTTCTCGGGCCACTTCCTTAAGTACTCTGGGATGCAGACTATCAGGCCCTGGGGATTTATCGGCCTTCAATCCCATCAATTTCCCTAACACAATTTCCCACCTAATAAGGATTTCCTTCAGTTCCTCCTTCTCGCTGGACCCTCTGTCCCCAAATATTTCCGAAACGTTGTGTGTCTTCCTTCGTGAAGACAGAACCAAAGTATTTGTTCAATTGGTCTGCCATTTCTTTGTTCCCCATTATAAATTCACCTGATTCTGACTGCAAGTGACCCAAGTTTGTCTTCACTAATCTTTTTCTCTTCACATATCTATAGAAGCTTTTGCAGTCAGTTTTTATGTTCCCAGCAAGCTTCCTCTCATACTCTATTTCCTCCCTCCTAATTAAACCCTTTGTCCTCCTCTGCTGAATTCTAAATTTCTCCCAGTCCTCAGGCTTGCTGCTTTTTCTGGCCAATTTATATGCCTCTTCCTTGGATTTAACAATATCCCTAATTTCCCTTGTTAGCCACAGTTGAACCACCTTCCCAGTTTTATTTTTACTGCAGACAGGGATGTACAATTGTTGAAGTTCATCCATATGCTATTTAAATATTTGCCATTGCCTATTCACCGTCAACCCTTTCAGTATCATTCGCCAGTCTATTCTAGCCAATTCACGTCTCATACCATCGAAGTTACCTTTCCTTACGTTCAGGACCCTAGTCTCTGAATTAACTATGTCACTCTCCATCTTAATAAAGAATTCTATCATATTATGGTCACTCTTCAAGGTTTACGATTTAATACTCTATTGGTTGGAAACAGCTTGGGAACAAACATTTTGGATAGAATTCCTCCAATGTAGCATGAAATCTGCTCCAGGTAGAAATAGTTGGTCACAAGTAGTAGTCCACCTTCAGAAACTGGGATGCAGACTATCAGGCTACCTCCCCCTCCCTTTGTTAGTCAGCTCCCATTGTGTTTGATTATATAAAGCTCATCCTTTTCTGGCCTAATTATCCAATTGCAGGAAGCTTAGGGCAAGTTCTAGCAGTATTCTTGAGTCAGCCTCTGAAAGATGCCCAAGAGTCATCAGAGTTGATTTGGCCTCCATTTTTTCAGCATGAGGTTAATGGCATGGCTAAAATGAAAATCTCACCAACGGGAATTGTGGGCACGTGCGTGTGTTATTCCTTATTTAGATAAAATACAAGCATTATCAACAACCATTACTCTAGTTTACAGACAAAAAAAACTGAATTCTAAAATCTTGATTCATAGTAGAAAAATCTGTGCACATTAACAGAGGTTCAAACCATCAAATGGAAAAGGTCTTCAAAGCTGTTTACTGCCTGGACAAATAATCTAGTATTTTTTTTTTAAAATAACGTACAAGCAGATATAAGACTTACACTTTGCTGTATGGATCTCCAGAGACATAACAACTCATCTATTGTAGCTCAATGCTATCATGAACTGTGTAATACTTTCAAGGAGGCAATTAACTCTCCATGCAAGAGACAGATAGCACAAAGAACCACTCAAAATACTACGCCATGATGCTTCTTTAGAGGGAACAAGGACGTCAGGCACAACTGATGGAAATAGCAGCAAGACTTCAACCCATACTTCCTGGAATTAAAAAGTCAATGAAAAGGTTACCTTGTAGAACATCCGGTCAGCAAACTGCAGCATTTCAGCAAAGGCATTGAGCCAGCAATGCAGGAATGCAAAGAAAGCCAGGAATAGCACCAGCACACCTGAAACACAAACCAGAACACAACTTTAGGATACTCCCAGAATTGGCATGGTGCTGTGATAATTTGAAAAATTCTTTACTTCCGACAACCCTGCCTCCCCCCTCATTCTCTCTCCAGATCCCTTGCCATTTCATGACCTAACCCTTCCCCTCAATAACAATTCCTGAACTCCTCAAGCAGCCGAGAAAAATGCAAAGACATATCAGTAAGTTGAAGAATCTCAGGCATACTAATGAGGAGGAAAGAAAAAGAAGCCTTTCCATTGGGCAAATACTTTAAGCAATTCCCCAAAAAGTCACTATGCCAGAAAGTGCAGCAGATACATTCTGCAATGTGATGGAGAAGTCTCTGCCTGGCTCCACCCTCTACAAACGTGGCTAAAAATAGCTCAAAGGAATGGGATAAACATGTAATCTCACACACTAGCACTCAACACAGGGAATTAAATAATTTAAACTGTATATTGGTGCCACTTGAATCAGCTCTGTAATTAGGTTCAGTTGACAGTTATACTACCAGATAAGAGGCTGTTTCTCACTGCTAATTTGGCATTAAGTTTAACATGCTTCTTATTACTGGGTTTCTCCTCGACATTTGGAAGTAGGCTTGTTTTGTTTGAGCGGTCCAAACACACTATTGCATTAGTCTCCTGGTCAGTAATTTACTTTTGGCTAAGAATTATGGGCACATGGCATCATATGGAATAAGCACTTCGTGTTAAATTTGCCATTTCCACTTTCAGGATGTGTGTGTAAGGATGATACATACCTGGCAAGATGGAGTTGAAGATGCAAAGGACTAGGACTTTCAAACTGAATGGCTCCCGGCTAATGTTTCGGAACAATGGAATACAGAGCCGCACAAAAATATAGTAGGCATAAAACAGGCAGCCCAGAACCTGAAAGAATTAACAAATGTAGTTGAGGAATTTTTTCCACAGCACAAACCATCATCACACCCGAATGAGAACCATCTGGATCTCTTAACTCGTCAACACCAAGTAGCGTCACGGTCACACTGTAAACCTAATTTAAAAGACAACAGATTTGCATCACCTTTTCACATCTCAGATGCATTACAACATTTCATACAATGAGTTCAAGTACACAAACACAGCAATTAGGTTATGCACAGCAAGATCTACAAACAGCAACGAGGCAAATGGCACGTTCATCTTTTTTTCGGAATAATGGTTTATGAAAGAATGTAGGCTGGGACATGGAGAACTCCCTGTTCCTCTTTGAATTGTAGTTTTCTTTGGTTCTGGAGAGGACCGTTCGATTTGCTTGGTTTGCTGTCACCGGGAGGTCGATTTAACAAATTAGGTGTCCTTTGAGATGACATTAGTTGTGATCCAAGATGACATAAAAGGGTGGGCCGCAAGAAGGCGGTCATCATCCACACCCTCTGAATAGTCCCAGAGCATCTTCAACATCCACCAGGACCAGCAAAATGTGCATGTGGGGCTTCAGTTAACGTCTCATCCAAAGGACACCACCTTTGTTAAGGTAGGATTCCCTCAGTACTGTAATAGAATGTCAGCTTGCATTATGAATTCAAAATCCTGATATGGAGGTTTACATCCAGCGACAATAGTGCCACCACCTAAAGCAAACCCAGATCTACAACAGTGAGCTGACTGTAAAGGAAATAATACAGCTCAGTGGCAAGATAAGGGATAATAATTTTAAATGGGTTTGGTGGGGGGGGGGGGGGGGGGGTTTGATGAATACTCCATTGCCTTGTGGTCTCAGTCGAAGACAGGAACAATTAAACAAAACTGCCTTTAGCATGACAGTGGTATGGTTACAATATCATGATCCATTAAAGTATTGTCATTTGTAAAATCTCAGGATAGAAGTGAAAACCATTTCTTGCCTGCCCCTTTACCTTTTACTCTATGATCTTTAGTCACAACTGATAGCAGTGGACCTCCGCTCCCCCACCCCATCCAGGTTACCCGTCCTTGGATTATTCATAATTTTCTAGGAAAATGGTTTCGCATGAAAGCCTTGTTCTGCGCCTCACCACACGACCTAAAAACACCAATCTCCCCCTGAATTAAATTAAGCTCACAAAAGAT
Source organism: Pristiophorus japonicus (assembly GCF_044704955.1). NCBI lineage: Eukaryota > Metazoa > Chordata > Chondrichthyes > Pristiophoridae > Pristiophorus > Pristiophorus japonicus. The sequence continues at coordinate 100,512,410 of NC_091984.1, read as the reverse complement.
TCAATTCAGTTGATGTTATTTGCACTGTATTTGTTTTCATCCAAGTGCTGAGGGGGTTTACTCTACCATGCGGGCAAAACAGAGATCAGAGACTCTAAGTAATCACCAAATGGGCCCCCTTCATTGTGGTGGATCACTGAGATTCCACCAAATGAGGGAAATATTTCCGAGTTAATCAGAAATAACTTATTAAAAATCTTACCTGAGCAAATTTTGTAGCAACATAGCTCCATCGAATTGTAGGATTTCTGTAACCAAAAGAGAACTTTCAGCAAAGATGATAATTAATTAATTGTTTAAGGCGGTTTCATTTTCGAAATACTAAATTCCTGCTCAATTTAAAAGGAGCACAGTATTTAAAATCAAAAAATTCTACACTCAGCTTGAGGTAATTGTTTTAAAACAGATCCAAAAACTGGTTTGGGGGCAGCACACCAGTAAAGCTGGTCCCAGCTTCCTCCATGCTGGGCACAGGATAGAAACAGTGATTGTATCCTGTACTGCACTGCGTCGATGTAACAGATAGCAGGTGAGGACAGCATTGAGCTTGGCTGTAACAAGGGCATCACTAAAATCAAACTACAATAAAAAGGGCAATTGCACACTGTTGTCTGGAAACCTTTAAGCAAAGTTTTTAACCTTGAACCTAGTACACTAGTTTTATGAATTACTATGTTTCTATATGGCTTTTTTAAACCAAAATATAAGGGAATTCAGTACAAGAGAACACAGTCTTAAAATTAGAGCCAGGCCATTTAGGAGTGAAATCTGAAAGCACTTTTCACAAATCTGGAACTCAAAAGGCTGTGGACGTGGGTCAATTGAAAATTTCAAGTTTGAGATCAGTAAGGGTATCAAGGGATATGGAGCAAAGGCAGATAAAATGGAGTTGAGGTGCAGTTCAGCAATGATCTAACTCAAATGCAGAACAGGTTTGATCGGCTGAATGTTCTACTCCTGTTCCTATATTTAAAAATACAGCTATGAATAGTTAAGCAGATCACACCACACAGTCATCATTTATTATGTCAAGAATATTAACCATTAATCATTGGATCAGCTTTCAAAAAGTGGTCCGACTGTGCTTACCTGGGATAGTTGTCCCGATAGATTAGAGTAGGAGCAAAAAGAAAGTAGAGATACTGGGAGAACTGTGGTATCTGCTGAACACCACCTGAGACAAAGATAAAACTGAATGATCAGCATTTGAATGAAACATCCAACAATAAGAAATAGCACATCTAAATACAATTTCCCTTTAGCAAAATACCATTACAGTAAATAAACCTGATGACAATGCTGGGCAGCAAAGTCAACAGAATTCTAGTAATGCATAATATTTAGTACCATTGCCCAGATACGAAGGTATGTGACATATTTGGCACTGGTTTGTTTACAGTTTTTATTTTCCTTGTTCTTGCTCATTTTTATTTTTCATCTGTTTCACACCAAGGCTGCAGGTTGCAAGAGTCAGCCTCGTGCTAATTGGAATATTTAGTCATACTCAGTCGCAACAATGAAACGGCTATATAGTGACTAAGAGTTTTCACTTCTGCAGAATTTGGGTGAGCCTGGACTACACGATTGTGAATTAGATCTTCTCTCAGCCAGTACGAGTAATGTTGCATCAACTTAATCAGGGCTGACCAATTGGTTCAATACTGACCAATAGGTCGGGTCCTTCATGAAGAATTACACAATCATCCGCATGGCGAGTTCTGAACTTCAATGTCACCATATAAAGTCGAGGTGCCCAAGCTGAAACAAGCAGGAATTGGATGCAATATATATTTTCTCCATTGGTGGCGCTGTAGTTTGGGAACCTCAGAGATAAAGCATCGAGTGGTGGCTAAGTACTTTCCAAAGTGAGACAGAGGGGAGTGAAAAGACAACAGAAAGAATTTACCAAGAAAAAAAAACAGGCAGGTGTTACAGCAGCATTCGGAAAAGATTGGCATCTGTTAGCTGCACCCAAGTATGGCGCAGGGGATAAGGAGACAATACACTTCAATTTCTTCCATTGAGTTTTCCAGGAGATGCGAACAGTAGGAGATGCCTTTTTACTGTATAAAATACCTTTGTCAATCTGAAAGTACTGGCTCTTTTTCCAATCTGGGTTCTTGCCCCAGTCACATCTCTCCTTCAAAACATGACAAACTATTGACTCACTCTTTTCTTTGTTAGATACCACTCTGCTGAAGTTCTCCCGTATGAACGAATGTGCTTTCATCATCAGACGGACCTAATGAGATCAAACAGAACATTAGCAACTGTGAACCTCAACCCTAATCATGGTTATTACAAAACACCTTACTTACACACACTTCAGATCTGTCTTCCAAAAGGTATGCGCATATGATACTAACCGCTTATGAACAGGAAATCCAATTTGATTTTATAAGTGGGATGAGAGAGATGGATTTTTATCCAATTGAATGGCTCACAGGACAGCAAAATTGAGTCATAGGATATGGGAAATCGACTAGTACCATCCTACTCAGTGGGAAAGCCCCAAAAGCATTTTCCATCAAAATGGAACTTTGCATAAATTATGTTATGAATCGTGCAACCCTCAACAGTCATTATCTCGCATTCAGGATTTGAGCTCACCGATTCTACGCAAAGGACCACATGGATGCCGACAAAGGCGGTAGAGCCAGCAATACCATCCAAGTTTAAGGAGTTTATTTCATCCAGGGTACATTACTGATCACTTAGGGAATCTCGACATGGCACAATAACTGTTCCACACCAAGCGTTGTCCACAATGACGTAGCCTAATGTGTCCTGTCTGCTTGAGGGAGCAGACTGGACACATGGGGTGAGACAGCCCCTGCCAGGTAGTGTCGAATGGTGTTGTGTCAGTATCGCCGCAGGGCACTGGCCATGCAGAACACCTTCCAGGACTTTGTGGAATCAGAAGGCATGCTGGGACATTCGACTGAGCAAGTCATTGTGAGCATAGATATTAGCTGCAAAGAATTCTCTAGAAGAGTGCAGGGTGTGAAGTGGAGAAAGTAAAGATACAAAAAAAACTTAATTGTTCTCCCTCGGTGGTCTCAATTATTTTATTTAGGGTATTCAAGTGTAAAATAAATTCTCAAAAATACAGCATTCAGCCTGAAAGCTGTACATTCTTGTAGCCAGTGTATTTGTCCTGAAATCAGCTACAAAATGCAGCAATGAGGAAAAAGTGCCCTTGAGTTACTGAATTGTATCCTGGTTTATTATTTGTTTTATTCTGAAGACTGTTAATTAAAGGCACTTTGAGCTTGCTGTGGAAAGATTTCTGTCCATCTATTATGAGGTAGACTGGTCTAGACCAGCCATGTGCCATTCCACCTTTTGATGCTAACCTGAAATATCTGCAAACTCCAGTATCATGGCTCTTATGGAAGGGGATATCCCACAGGGTGTCTCTGGGAGAAGGAGTTAATTCATAACTTTAAACTAAGGCAGAGAATTTTTGCCAATTCTTTTAGTTACATCGATGTCAAAGTGAATATTTGAAGGCTCCGTGGGGTGAACTTGACCTCAAAAGCCCGAATTGTGTTACGTCTGGTGGTTCAGTATTAGGAAAGTTAAATCAAGAATTATAATTTATTATTTGTGAACGGAGGAGGTGCAAGTTAAATCAGTGAAATATGGCATGCTGATATTTTGCTACTCTATGATTTTTAACGAGTCACAGTATATAGTCCAAAGCGCACAGTCTGACAGGGGTGGCTATAAAGTTACCCAAAGAAATAGAAAATAGATACAGGAGCAGGCCATTCGGCCCTTCGAGCCTGCAACGCCATTCAATATGATCATGGCTAATCATGCAACCTCAGTACCCCCACCTCTGCCTTCTCTCCATACCCCCTGATCCCTGAAGCTGTAAGGGCCATATCTAACTCCCTTTTGAATATGTCCAATGAACTGGACTCAACAACTTTGTGGCAGAGAATTCCACAGGTTCACAACTCTGGGTGAAAAAGTTTCTCCTCATCTCGGTCCTATATGGCTTACTCCTTATCCTTAGGCTGTGACCCAAGGTTCTGGACTTCCCCAACATCGGGAACATTCTACCTGCATCTAACCTGTTAAATCCTGTCAGAATTTTATAAGTTTCTGTGAGATCCCCTCTAGAACTAGGACAAGAGGGCTCATTTCCAGTAACAAGTATGCTGTACAAGGTTCCATTACTAGATATTGTATATTTGGTTGATAAGAAATTAAGAGCTTACTTGCAGGCATGATCTTCAACACTGGGCGCAAGAGATACCTGTTTAGAGCCTGAAAATCATAATGCATACTTCCAGATCGCCACAAGCAAAAGTAAATGACCATCAGGGATGCCATTTTGATGTGAATTCAGTTTTTTTTTAAAAATCAAATGTACACACTTCATGACATCTGAACTGCGCAATTAGATTTCAGCAGGAAACTTACTCGCAAATCAGACATTACCTTATATACAAATCATATAAACCCTTTGATTAGATTTCCGCCTATGATTTGCTTCTAGGTGCTCTTTATTCTCTTGTATAAATCATCTCAACTCCCTTGGTTGAAATCGCAGCTTGTAACCTATCCCCAAGTATGTTATTCTTCAGAGTAATTAAACAATCCTCCACTGACTTCAGAGGTGCTGACTGTCCAAAAGGTAGTTGCTGAAATATCAGTGCTCAAAGGGGCCTTGAGCCCCAAGTTATATTACAGGACTGCCAATGAAATGAAAGTTACAATTCATGACTTTCAAATAACTGCACATGTGCGACATAACTCCCATTGTTGTAGAATTCACCCTTGGAAGCAGCTCCATGGTGTAAAGGGAGCAAGAGAAGGGTATATAAAAAAAAATTAAAGCGGGGGATAAGGAGCTCTGGAGCAAGAGGCTAGACATCAGTGTGTTCATTAGAGTCTTGTGGAGGAATGTGATCGGGGCCCAGGTGGGACGTGAGTTCAGGCCAGGGGCAGCACGGGCCAGCTCACACGGATGTGTGCGCACTGGGTCCGTGCAGCAGAGCAGGTCTCCAGTTGTCTTGGGTAATCCTTGGACCAAGACCTAGCTCTGTCAAACCTGTGTGGTGGCTGGTGTGCAACGGGCACCACACGTTAAAAAAATCCACGCACAGGCATCTTCCACCCTTGAGGATGTAGTTTGGGTTCTTCTTTCGAAACACCTGTGAACTCATCCTTTTTTGGCATGGAAACAAGTCCTCCTCATTTTGAGGGATCTCCTATGATAGTGTTTTTTTTTTAAAAATAGCTATTCAATGTATTTTCAAAATGAATGTTCCAGAACAAGGTCAATTAACACTTTCAAAGCCAAACAGTTGTAGGAAGTCTAATTGGTTTGGCTCGCACCCAGTTTCTTGAAAAATTAGTTTTCATGCAAAAGCGTTTCCTAGATTAACTGCTCTCAGCCCATTCCCAAATTTGATAGCACATGGCTGTTAAATTAGTAGGTAGTTTAAGGGACAAAAATCACTGAAGACCCCCAAAATAACGACCTACCGAGAACCCAGCTGTCCCGCTGCCAAAGATTTTAATAGAGAAACATTAAAATAAGAATTGAGCAAATTTCCTTTTAGAGCTTCAATTTTCAAAGCAGACTGTAACATTTTAACAACCAAGTACTTTTCCCAATAAACTTTTGGTTTGGCTAAGTTGATCGAATCAGGTACACCTGCATGTGCCGTTAAATTACATTTAAAATTGCATCTCTAAAAGCAAGGTGGGCTATAACAAGGTAATTAAGGACAGCTCCCTCTCCTTTTTCAATTCCCAATATGTGGGAAGTGTATCTGGCTGCAGCTCCTGACAGACCGCATTGTGGCACGGGAGCTGCGGATGGATTTACTCTGGAGCATCCACGATGCGGAGAATGACGTGAATATCACATTTAGTGAGTTGGTCTTCCCGCAGGTAAAGGGTACACAGCCAGATGGGGAATGGGTGACCAACAGGAAGAGCAGTGCAAGGAAGGTCGTGCAGAGGTGCCCTGTAGTCATCCCCCTGCAAAACAGATACACCGCTTTGGATACTGTTTTAGGGGGGTGGGGGGGGGGGGGGGGAGATGACTCATCAGGGGAGAGCAGCAGCAGCAAAGTTCATGACACCGTGGGTGGATCTGCTGCACAGGAGTGAGGGGGAAAAAAAAAAATTGGGAGAGCTATAGTGGTAGGGGATTCTATTGTAAGGGGAATAGATAGATGTTTCTGCGGCCGCAACCGAGACTCCAGGATGGTATGTTGCCTCCCTCGTGAAAGGGTCAAGGATATCTCGGAGTGGGTGCAGGACATTTTGAAAAGGGAGGGAGAACAGCCAGTTGTCGTGGTGCATATAGGTACCAATGATTATAGGTTAAAAAAAAAAAACAGGATGAGGTCCTACGAGACAAATTTAAGGAGTTCGGAGCTAAATTAAAAAGTAGGACCTCAAAAGTAGCAATCTCAGGATTGCTACCAGTGCAATGTGCTAGTCAGAGTAGAAATCGCAGGATAGCTCAGATGAATACATGGCTTGAGGAGTGGTGCAGAAGGGAGGGATTCAAATTCCTGGGACATTGGAATCAGTACAAACCAGACGGTCTGCACCTGGGCAGGACCGGAACCAATGTCCTAAGGGGAGTGTTTGCTAGTGTTAAACTAATATGGCAGGGGGATGGGAACCTATGCAGGGAGACAGAGGGAAGAAGAATGGGGGCAGAAGAATGGGGGCAGAAGCAAAAGATAGAAAAGTAAATGTGGAGGGCAGAGAAACCCAAGGCAAAAAGCAAAAAGGGCCACATTACAGCAACATTCTAAAAGGGGCAAAGTGTGTTAGAAAGAAAAGCCTGAAGGCTCTGTGCCTCAATGCGAGGAGTATTCGGAATAAGGTGGACGAATTAACTGCGCAAATTGCAGTTAACGGTTATGACGTAATTGGCATCACGGAGACATGGCTCCAGGGTGACCAAGGCTGGGAAATCAACATCCAGGGGTATTCAACATTTAGGAAGGATAGACAGAAAGGAAAAGGCATTGCTGGTTAAAGAGGAAATTAATGCAATAGTAAGGAAGGACATTAGCTTGGATGATGTGGAATCGGTATGGGTGGAGCTACAGAATACCAAGGGGCAAAAAACGCTAGTGGGAGTTGTGTACAGACCACCAAATAGTAGTAGTGAGGTTGGAGACAGCATCAAACAAGAAATAAGGGATGCGTGCAATAAAGGTACAGCAGTTATCATGGGTGACTTTAATCTACATATTGATTGGGTTAATCAAACTGGTAGCAATGCGGTGGAGGAGGATTTCCTGGAGTGTATTAGGGATGGTTTTCTAGACCAATGTGTCGAGGAACCAACTAGAGAGCTGGCCATCCTAGACTGGGTGATGTGTAATGAGAAAGGACTAATTAGCAATCTTTGGGTAGAGTGACCATAATATGGTAGAATTCTTTATTAAGATGGAAAGTGACACAGTTAATTCAGAAACTAGGGTCCTGAACTTAGGGAAAGGTAACTTCGATGGTATGATGCGTGAATTGGCTAGAATAGACTGGCAAATGATACTTAAAGGGTTGACAGTGGATAGGCAATGGCAAACATTTAAAGATCACATGGATGAACTTCAGCAATTGTACATCCCTGTCTGGAGTAAACATAAAACGGGGAAGGTGGCTCAACTGTGGCTAACAAGGGAAATTAAGGAGTGTTAAATCCAAGGAAGAGGCATATAAATTGGCCAGAAAAAGCAGCAAACCTGAGGACTGGGAGAAATTTAGAATACAGCAGAAGAGGACAAAGGATTTAATTAAGAGGGGGAAAATAGAGTACGAGAGGAAGCTTGCCAGGAACATAAAAACTGACTGCAAAAGCTTCTATAGATATGTGAAGAGAAAAAGATTAGTGAAGACAAATGTAGGTCCCTTGCAGTCGGATTCAAGTGAATTTATAATGGGGAACAAAGAAATGGCAGACCAATTGAACAAATACTTTGGTTCTGTCTTCAAGAAGGAAGACACAAATAACCTTCCGTAAGTACTAGGGGAGCGAGGGTCGAGTGAGAAGAATGAACTGAAGGATATCCTTATTAGGTGGGAAATTGATGGGATTGAAGGCCGATAAATCCCCAGAGCCTAATAGTCTGCATCCCAGAGTACTTAAGGAAGTAGCGCTAGAAATAGTGGATGCATTGGTGATCATTTTCCAACAGTCTGTCGACTCTGGATCAGTTCCAATTGATTGGAGGGTAGCTTAAGTAACACCACTTTTTAAAAAAGGAGGGAGAAAGAAAACAGGTAATTATAGACCGGTTAGCCTGACATCAGTGGTGGGGAAAATGTTGGAATCAATTATTAAGGATGAAATAGCAACACATTTGGAAAGCAGTGACAAGATCGGTCCAAGTCAGCATGGATTTAGGAAATGGAAATCATGCTCGACAAATCTTCTGGAATTTTGAGAATGTAACTCGTAGAATGGACAAGGGAGATCCAGTGGATGTGGTGTATTTGGACTTTCAAAAGGCTTTTGACACGGTCCCCCACACAAGAGATTGGTGTGCAAAATCAAAGCACATGGAATTGGGGGTAATGTACTAATGGGGATAGAGAACTGGTTGGCAGACAGGAAGCAGACTGGCAAGGCCAGCATTTATTGCCCACCTCTAATTGCCCTTGAGAAGGTGATGAGCCACCTTCTTGAACCGCTGCAGTCCTTGTGGTGAAGGCACTTCCACTGTGCTGTTAGGGAGTTTCAGAATTTTGACCCAGCGACGATGAAGGAATGGCAATATACTTCCAAGTCAGGATGGTGTGTGACTTGGAAGTGATGGTGTTCCCATGCGCCTGCTGCCCTTGTCCTTATACTTCTAGGTGATTTAAGTCGCGGATTTGGGAGGTGTTGCCGAAGAAGCCTTGGCGAGTTGCTGCAGTGCATCTTGTAAATGATACACACTGCAGCCACTCCTGACACTTGTGCTGCTATATCTATTTTCAGTAGATCAGAAGACTAGCAGACCCAATTTAAAAGTCTTTGGACGAATTTAACAGAATATCAGGAGTCGCTTCCCAGTTAGCGTGCTCCCAAAATCTTAAATTACTAACATAAATGACCCTAGCGAGATAAAATGACACGAGAGAATACCCAAACGTCACTCACCTGTTCTAATATAACAATGAAGCGGGAGGCTGGAGGTAGACAAAATTGAATGACTGTATATACTGGGGCAGCCCACAGGCCTACTGTCTGGAACAACAAAAAGAATGCACCAAAGAACAGTGTCCTCAGAATTTTGTGCTTTGATGCCTGGTATCCCGATGCCCATTGTAGAAACAGCCCATATGGAATGAGGAGTGTAGACAGGAACATACAGAGCCAGGTGGAAATGACAATTGGAAACCTCCCAAAGGCATAAACCAAAAGGTCGAAGTCAAGGACCAGCCTGCAACAAGGAAGAATAGCAGTCAAAGAAAAACAATTCAATATATTAAACATTTATATACAGTATTACAGCATCATTAGGTTCATCTAGAATACTGGTAAAGCGGTTCAAGGCGGCTCACCACGAACGTTTCAAGTGCAACTAGGAATGGGCAATAAATGATGGGATATGGCCGTGCTAGCAAGGCCAAGAATGAATTTTTTAAATGCTATAAAAGATGACACTTAGGCCAACACACTTCAATTGTGTGCCAATATGCTTTCCATGTGATATTCTTAATTCATCACCTCAGACTGCATCCAAGACTAACGACACCAGTGACAAGTCTGCAGTCACCAAGACTTTATTATGGATCACCAAGCACAACTCCAATTCAAGGGGACAGTACAAAATGTTCACATAAACCATTATAGACTACTGCCGCTATACAATATTTATGAGTGAATTGTTGGAGCACATCTTAAAAATAGAATTCCTCTCTCACAAACTGAACACTAGTACTATGGAAACAGACACCTCTTGATTATACACTTCTGTTCTTACAGTATACAGCTTCTCCCAGTGGCTCAGTTAGTGAATTCATTGCCTGGTGTGCTACTTAGCCAAATAGATCAAAGTCCAAGTTTTCTACTCCATGCTGAGTTAGCTAGAATGCTACATTTGGCCTCATTATCCATTTTAAAAATGGGATTGAGACACTAAAATGTACAAGAAATTAATTAACCTACAAGACAATACTATATACAGTTTAACAAGCATGAACCAAAGTTACATTTTAGATGTCACTTGTGGCTTATATTTCTAATGATGGATCCTCAACTCAAACTTCTGTTTTAAATTTGTCATGGCTTCTAATTCAGTGTTGCCGAAAAGGCATTGTTCTGAACCTTCACATAATAGTCCATTGCATCAGGTTTAAATATGCTCTTGCCACTCAGCATTTTCATTTGCTGAGTTCTTTCAATCTAGTTGTACAGGGAGAAGTGTTTAGAAATATACATATGGCTCAAGTTTTTAAAAAACAGACTGCATTTGCCTTTTCTGCTCTCTCCTCCTCCCAAATCCTTACCTTCCTTCATCAATAAAGTCCATCACCAGGGTACTGACGATAAATAGGATGAGTAAAGCGATGAACATGTGATAGATAGTCCGGATGTGATTCACTTGGAACAGCTCACTGAGGGAGAGGGACAGAGAAACACATTTACTCAGCAATCTGTTGCAACATAAGCTACACTGACATAAAACTTCAAAGGGAGCAAGTTGCTCAGGAAAAGGAAAACATTTCTAATTGCATAAGTACAAGTTCAGAAATTCAAATCAAGACAATTAATCAGACAAGAGTTGAAATTAGGTCCATCTCAAAATGTCCCAAATTCTCTACTTTTAGTTGCCAAGATTGGAAGAATTGATAAAGGCAAGTCACCCATTTAAAAATCATACTCACTCAAGCAGAGATCGCCGAGGCATGAAGTGCTTTCCCTTTTCTGGAGGTGCCCTTGCCTGTCTGTAACCAGATACATTTAATTAGAACTTAATGACAATACAGTAAAAGCCTTCAATTACGATTAATCCACTGAAATAAAATGGCAAAATCAAGGTTAATTCAATGAGTAGATAGTTTAAGAGGGAAGTTAGAATTTATGAACTCATTAACATCTCAAACTATAAATGTCTAACTTATCACAAGTTGTCCCTCTTTACATGCCTCACTGTATTCTTTATGTAACCTAGTCTCCATGGATCCCGAGAAAAGCATCCATTCTGGTAACTATGTAAAATAGCACCCGTAAATATAGAGAGAGAAGAAGATAGTTAATCTTAAACTATCAAGAAATATAACAGACAGCAAGAGTTTCTACAGGTATATAAAAAGGAAGAGAGTAGCTAAAGTAAATGTTGGTCCATCAGATAATGAGACTGGGGAATTAATAATGGGAACCAGAGAATGGCAGAGACTTTGAACAAATATTTTGTATTGGTCTTCACGGTAGAAGACACTCAAAGCATCCGAAAAAATTATAATCAAGGGGCTACATTGGGGGGGGCGGGGACTTAAAACAATCACCATCACGAGAGAAAAAAGTGCTAGACAAACTAATGGGACTAAAGGTGGACAAGTCTCCTGGATCTGATGGCCTGCATCCTCGGATCTTAAAAGAAATGACTGCAGAGATAGTGCATGCATTGGTTATAATCTACCAACATTCCCTAGATTCTGGAAATGTCCCAGCGGATTGGAAAACCGCAAATCTAACTCCTCTATTCAAGAAAGGAAGGAGACAGACAGCAGGAAACTATAGACGAGTTAAGCCGAACATCGGTCATTGGGAAAATGCTGGAGTCCATTATTAAGAAAGGACCTGTAGTAGCAGGACATTTAGAAAATCATAATACAATCAAGCAGAGTTAGCATGGTTTTATGAAAGAGAAATCATGTTTGACAAATTTGCTGGAGTTCTTTAAGGATGTAACGAGCAGAGTAAATAAAGGGGAACCAGTAGATAAGAACACAAGAACATAAGAAATAGGAACAGGAGTAGGCCATACAGCCCCTTGAGCCTGCTCCACCATTTAATACAATCATGGCTGATCTGATCATGGACTCAGCTCCACTTCCCCGCCTGCTCCCCATAACCCCTTATCGTTTAAGAAACTGTCTAAAATTTATTCCATGTCCCAGCTTCCACAGCTCTGAGGGTTGTAAATCTGTGGAATTCGCTGCCTCAGAAGAAATTTCTCCTTATGTGTTTTAAATGGGCGGCCCCTTATTTTAAGATTATGCCCTCTAGTTCTAGTTTCCCCCATCAGTGGAAACATCCTCTTTGCATTAACCTTGTCAAGCGCCCTCATAATCTTATACATTTCAATAAGATCACCTCTCATTCTTCTGAATTCCAATGAGTAGAGGCCCAACCTACTCAACCTTTCCTCATAAGTCAACCCCCTCATCCCCAGAATCAACCTAGTGAACCTTCTCTGAACTGCCTCCAAAGCAATATATCCTTTCGTAAATATGGAAACCAAAACTGCACGCAGTATTCCAGGTGTGGCCTCACCAATACCTTATATAGCTGTAGCAAGACTTCCCTGCTTTTATACTCTATCCCCTTTGCAATAAAGGCCAAGATTCCATTGGCCTTCCTGATCACCTGCTGTACCTGCATACTATCTTTTTGTTTCATGCACAAGTACCCCCAGGTCCCGCTGTACTGTGGCACTTTGCAATCTTTCTCCATTTAAATAATAACTTGCTCTTTGATTTTTTTTCTGCCAAAGTGCATGACCTCACTTTCCAATATTATCCTCCATCTGCCAAATTTTTGCCCACTCACTTAGCCTATGTCCTTTTGCAGATTTTGTGTGTTCTCCTCACACATTGCTTTTCCCCCCCATCTTGATCATCAGCAAACTTGGCTACGTTATACTCAGTCCCTTCTTCCAAGCCGTTAATTAAGACTGTAAATAGTTGGGGTCCCAGCAAGGATCCCTGTGGCAACCCACTAGTTACTGGTTGCCAACCAGAGAATCAATCATTTATCCCGACTCTCTGTTAGTGCTAGATGTAGTGTATTTGGATTTCCAGAAGGCGTTCGATAAGGTGCCACATAAAAGGTGCACAAGACAAGATCTCACGGGGTTGGGGAGGTGATATATTAGCATGGACAGAGAATTGGTTAACAAAACAGAGAGTCAGGATAAACAGATCATTTTCAGGTTGGCAAACTAACTAACGAGATGCCACAGGGATCAGTGCTGGGGCCTCAACTATTAACAATCTATATTAATGACTTGGATGAAGGGTCCGAGTGCAATGTAACCAAATTTGCTGATGATACAAAGATGGGTTGGAAAGCAAGTTGTGAAGAGGACACAAAGAATCTGCAAAGGGATATAGACAGGCTGAGTGGGCAAAAATTTGGCAGATGGAGTATAATGTGGGAAAATGTGAGGTTATCCACTTTGGTAGGAAGAATAAAAAAAGCAGATTACTTAAATGGAGAGACTATAAAATGCTGCAATATAGAGGGATCTCGGGGTCCTTGTGCATGAAACACAAAAGTTAGCATGCAAGTAATCAGGAAGGCAAATGGAATGTTGGCTTTTATAATGGGGAACAAAGGAGGATGGAGTACAAAAGTAGGGAAGTCTTGCTACATCTGTACAGAGCGTTGGTGAGCCCACACCTGGAGTACTGCAGACAGTTTTGGTCTCCTTTAAAGGAGGGATATACTTGCATTGGAGGCAGCTCAGGAGCAGGTTCACGAGGTTGATTCCTGATAAGAGGTTGAGCCTATACTCATTGGCGTTTAGAAGAATGAGAGGTGATCTTAAGATTCTGAGGGGTCTGGCCAAAGTAGATGCAGAGAGGATGTTAACTAGGGGACATAGTTTCTGAATAAGAGGTTGCATATTTAAAACGGCGATGAGAAGGAATTTCTTTTCTCAGCGGGTCGTGAATCTTTGAGATTCTCTACCCGAGAGGTGGTGGCTGGGTCATTGAATATATTTAAGGTAAAGATAGATAGATTTTTGAATGATGAGAGTCAAGGGTTATGGGGAGTGGGCAGGAAAGTGGAATTGAGACCAAGATCAGATCAGCCATGATCTTATTGAATGGCAGAGCAGGCACGAGGGGCCAAATGGCCTACTCCTGCTCCTATTTCTTATGTTCTCATGTGAGACACAAAAGGAACAAACTTGCCTCCAGACTCCTCCAGCCAATGCTTATGTACAACATTGGCACACGAATTTATAGTCTGTTTGGCCATACATATATACATGCCATTGCCTGTTGTGTTCACGACCCATCATTCCTTACCCGTGAGCCACAACTGTTTGCTCTTTATTCACCGATGGAGATGAGAAAGGAGAAAGAGGAGAGTCCAGGGTGGTTGATTCTTCAATCAGATTGTCCACAAAATGGTTAAACTGAGAATCAAACTGCTTCAACAAGTCGGTCTTCATTTGCTATATTAAAAAAGATACAAATAGTATAAATGCCAGAAAATATTTTCTGCATTGAGCAGCCCAAATGCCTTTTGAAGATCAATTGAACCATCAGGTGAACCTCAAGATACAATAGTCTAGAAAGATCCCTCATGTACCTGTTGACACACACACACATGCACACTCCAAATTAGCCAGGACCCTCTAAGCAACCAATAAATAATTACATCCATACAGCAAATTAACAACTGTAGCAAACACTTTAATCTGCATATTTTGACATTATTCCTGGCCAGAATGGAGATGATGGGGGAATTACCCCATCAATCACACCTGGAGATCACACTGCTGTAAGTGACTGGGATTGATTTTATGCACATCATTTGTATGTAACTATCCTGCACTCTCAGCATTTTGCTAGAGAAATCACCCTGCTTTTATTGGTTGTTTCAGTCATGAGCGCTGTTTGCTACAGTTCATTATGATGTTTTAAATAGACTCTAGATTGTTTGCTTTGGTGCACTATTCAAATAGACTGTACTGAGTAAATAAACTTCATTTCCTGTGAGTCCAGCCCCACCTTAAACTCATGGCAAGTTTATGGAGTGATCACTTACAGTCAACTACAAGAATCAATAAGGTACTGAGACTTGGGCCTTACCCCTGCATTAGTCATTGCCTGTAGGAAAGGAGGGGTAAAAAAGTATTTCACAAATATTGGGCCAATTTTCACTCTTCACAATCTATACTCAAATCTCAGTAGATTTTTTTCCACTGAGGTGTTAGCCTTGGCTCGGTAACAAGACTCTCGTCTGTTCAAGCCCCACTTTATAATCTTGAGCACATAATCTCGGCTGTCATGAGCACAATCGAGGCAGACAGGTCAGTGCAGTAGCGAGGGAATTCAGTAAGATCATGCCTGATTTTCAACCTCAACTCCACTTTCCCGTTCGATCCCCATATCCCTCGATTCCCCTCGAGTCCAAAAATCTACCTATCTCAGCCTTGAATATATTCAGAGACTCAGCATCCACAGCCCTTTTGAATATAGTATTCGAAAGATTCACAACCCTGAGTGAAGAAATTCCTCCTCATCTCAGTCTTAAATAGCCTGACCTAGTTCGACACTCTCCAGACAGGGGAAACAGCCTCTCAATTCCCCTCAGAATCTTGTATGTTTCAATGAAATCACCTCTCATTCTTCGCAGTACAGGCCCAATCTACTCAATCTCTCCTCATAGGACAACCCCCTCATCCCAGGGATCAATCTTGGCGAGTCGGAGAGTCCCTTCCCAGGCTAATTTTTAACTACAGGTATTACTCGATAAATCTGACTTGTAGCTCGTTATTAGCTCAAGGAGGGAGGAGCTGTTTTATACCTGCAGGAAATTAGAGAAAGATGTGGGTGAAGCCTCAAAGGGATTTAATCACAAGAATGAGAAATTTAAATTTGACTATTTGTTCAACATTGGTTTCCAATTTCTCAATGAGGACATGAGTGAAGCTTGGTGCAAGATCCGATACAGGTAGCAGTGTTTTGGATGAGCTGAAGTTTACAAAGGGTGAAAATGGGAGACCAGCTCAGCGAGTATTAGAATAGTCTGATCTAGATAACGGCAATGGATGAGGGTTTTAGCAAAGGTGGGCTGGGGTATGGGGTCGGAGGTTCAGGACCTCTATAAACACTAGAATCACTGGATTCATTGTTGAGGGCCAAACATTATGGCTTTGGTCTTCCCAATATTTAGCTGGAGGAAAGTGTGTCTTATTTAAGACTGGATGTTGGACAAATTGTCTGACAGCAGAATGGCAGTGAAGGGGTCAAGATAGGTGGTTGAGGGGTAGAACTATAAGTCATTAGGAGACAGGTGGAAATTGCCCCATGTTTTCAGATGACATTATCAAGGGGCAACATGTAAATGAGAAAAAGGAGGGGGCCAAGGAAAGATCCTTGGTGGACCCGAAGAACAAAAGAGTGCTTCCATCAATTCCAGTAAGCTAATACAGTAATAAGGGTTCTATTAGACCGCAAGCAACAATATTTGTATATAAAAAGTTATTCCACAATTTCTAAGGAACACGGACACAGTTACAGGAGTATTCTTTGCTGTTGAAATTTATCGAAGGAAAGCTTACTGTAATAGGAGATTTTTTTCACCAATCGAGACAAAATTTGCCCCATGGATGGGGAAGAAAATGATTGTCAGAACCAAATCTGATCCATGAAACATGATAAAATGATGATGTGTACTGAAGAATTGTTACAAACTAACTAAAACTGCACGTGCTGAATTATATTCATTGTAACTCAGTCTGTAAAATTGGCTGTTACAAATCGAACATAATGTGCTACAAACTTACTCACTTTCTGCAGCGAACTTCTGTAACCAGAAAAGCTGGAACTGTGCCCTCTTTCAGCTGAATAAATGGCAGGAGTCCAGCAGAGACACATATACAAAAGGAAATAATTACAAAACACCATTGGGAGATTTCTATCTTTCATGCCATATAACTATAGGTAAAATGGTCCAGGAATGGGATGCCATATGGAGTCGTGGAAGTGAAAATTTTCAATTAATCAAGGACGGGTTGGGATCTCCGCCGAGATGCACGAATTAAGATTAGCCTTCTTCATCCATAATTATGTTGTGACTGGGGACTTCCTTCCTCTCCCTCTCTCCAATTAATGCATTTCCACTTTCAGAGTGTGGTTCCCATCCCATGACTGTGTGCAGGGGGAAACTGACACAGCTATCCGGAAATAAAAGGGAACCATGTAAAGTTCAATTATGCAAAAAGGCAGTAACCATTAATGTGTGCTTCCTGTTGGACTGCAGCACTAGGGATTGCAACATTCGGTCTCTTTTTTAAAAAAAACTCCAAACATTACAAAGAATTAACAAACTTTCGGCAGCCCAAATCTGATGCATGTTATTTGGAAAATCTATGAAATTTTTATTACGAGCATGAGAATGAGAGAGGATCTATTCAACAGGGTCAAATTCCTCTCTCAAGGACTTGAATTGTCAGAAATCCCTACCAGAATGGTTAGTGTGCAAGATTTGTAAAAACAGCAAGAGTAAATCTTAAATTATAGAATTTTACAGCACAGGGGGGAGGCGAGGGAGAGGGTCCCGGTTTACACACAGGAAGGCTGTCTGGTTCCATTCTCAGTCCGAGACACACAAAGTGTGTCCCTGATTACCATGGCAGCCCAATCTTTTTGGCCCAGATCAAGGCTTCACCCCCCTCAGGTTAGGCCACGCCAAAATGAAAAGAACTTACAACACTTTTTTTTGGTGTACTTGGGGGGGGGGGGGGGGGGGGGCGTGAGGGCCCCCCCCCCACAAAAAAAAAAATCAGGCATAACTCTTCAAGTACGCCAAAAAAATGCTTTGGGGAAAATTGAGCCCTGTGAACAAATCTCTCATTTTCCAAGTTCTTCCACCAATTATTTTAAATCCGTGACCTCTGGTTACCGACCCACTCCCCAGAGGAAATATTTTCTCCCTACTTACTCTATCAAATTCCCACAATTTTGAATACCTCCATTAGATCTCCTCATACTTCTCTGCTGTCAGGAGAACAATCTCAGCTTTTCCAATCTCACCACATAACAGAAGTCCTTCATCCTTGGTAAACCTCCTCTCTATCCTCGCCAGTTCCTTGACATCCTTTCGAGGGAGTGTGGTGCATAGAATTGTACACAATATCCTAGCTGAGGCCTAACCACAAATTTATAAAGGCTTAGCATGACTTCCTTGTTTCTATATTCAATGCCCCTATTTACACAGCCAAGTATCCCATATCCTTTCTTAACCACCTTATCAACTTGCCCTGCCACCTTCAAAGTCTGGTGACGATGTACCCCCAGGTCCTTAATGTTATTGAACCTCTTCACCTCAAAATAGTACCATTTAGATTATACTGCCTCTCCACGTTGTTTCTCCCAAAGTGCATCACTTTACACTTGTCCGCATTAAATTGCTTCTGCCATGAGTCATTTCACCAGTCTGTCTATCTATATTCTCCTGAATTCTGCTACTACAGGTGGAGCGTCCGAAATCTGAAAACCTTGGGACCGAGGCTGTTCCAGATTTCAGGTATTTCCGGATTTCGGAACGTCTTTCCGAGGTCCTGAATCTGGAAACGCCTGGGCTGAGATAAGGCCCGGGGGGGGGAATGGGGGGAGCTCAACGGGGCCTGGGGAGTTTGGTGGGCGGGGGTTCTGGGTTCGGCAGTGTCGGCTGTGGGTCAGGGGTCGGTGGCCTTGAAAAACCTGCAAAAAAATAAAGTACTTTAAAGTTATTTTTTTATTCTTTTTCAGCAATTTAGTAGGCAAGGGGTATTGTGAAATTTTATGTTTTGGAATTTTCTGGGGTGTTTTTTCCCCCTCCCTCGGCCCAACTTGTAACAATAAATAGCTTTTTTTTTTGAAAAAGTGTCCAGATTTTGGAACATTTTCTGGATTCCGGATTGATCGTCCCGGTGTCCGGATTCCAGAACAGTCAGAATTTCAGAACTCCGGATTGCGGACGCTCAACCTGTATCATGTTCACTATTTACTGTTGGCAAATTTTATATCATCCACAAACTTCGAAATTGTACTCCCCCGTATCGAAGTCATGTATACACAACAGGAAAAGCAATGGGCCCAATACAGCGACCCCTGGGGAAACCCACTGCATACTTCTCTCTCTCTCTCGCCAATATCGCACTCAAGTTACCCCTGTCCCTTTACCTTCATCAACCCGCTTTGTTACTTCATCAAAGAACTCAATCAGGTTAGTCAGACACAATTTACCTTTAACAAATCCGTGCTAGCTGTCCTTTATTAACCTATGCTTCCTTAAGTGACAAATTTTGTCCTTGGCAATGTTCTCTAGTAGTTTTCCCACCGTTGATTGGTGTTTATTCCTCTCCCATTTTGGTTGTAACATTTCCAATCCTCTTGTCCTCTGGCACCACTCCCATATCCAGAAGATTGAAAGATTGTGGTCAGACCTTCTGCTATCTTCATCCTAGCTTCCCTCAGCAACCTAGAATGTATTCCTATCAGGACTAGGTGACTTTGAATGATGCCAACCTAGTTAGCACTTTCTTCCTATCGAAGCAGGGAATAATGGTAAAAACAATTTAATTAAAGTCTCTATCTGAATGCATGGAGCATTCGTAATAAGATAGATGAACTAGTGGCAGAGAGATAAATGAGTTTAATGTAATAGCCATTAGAGACGTGGTTGCAAGGTGACCAAGGTTGGGAACTAAATGTTCCAAAGTACTTGACATTTTGAAAAGACAGGCAGGGGAGGGGAGGATATCCTGGTTAATAAAAGGATGACATAAGGACAGCAGAGAGAAAGGATCTTGGCTCGTAAGATCAGGAAGTAGAATCAGTATGGGTGGAGACAAGGAACAACAAGTGGCAGCAAACACTGGGTGTTGTATTTAGCCCCCTGACAGTAGCTATACTGTTGGACAGAATATTAATCAAGAACTAGTAGAAGCTTGTAACAAAGGTAATACAATAATGATGTGGGACTTCAATCTTCATATAGACTGGACAAATCAAATTGGTAAAAGTAGTCTGGAGGATGAGTTCATGGAATACATTTGGGATAGTTTCCTGGAACAATATGTCATGGAATCAACCAGGGAACAGGCCATTTCAGATCATGCATTGTGTAATGAGACAGGGTTAATTAGCAATCTCATTGTAAAGGATCCTCTGGGGCAGAGTGATCATAATACGATCGAATTTCACATGTTTGAGTGTGACTTGCCCAAGTCCAAAACTAGAGTTTTGAACTTAAATAACGCCAATTACATAGGTATGAAGGGCGTGTTGGCTAGTAGATTGGAAAAATAGATTAAAAGGTACAGCAATAGATAAGCAGTGGCTAGCATTTAAAGTAATATTTCATAATTCTCAAAAATATGTTCCATTCACAAAAACTCCACAGGAAAAGTGATCCACGCATGGCTAACTAAAGAAGTTAAGGATAGCATTAGATTGAAAGCAGAAGCTTATAATGTTGCGAAATAGTAGTAAGTCTGCAGATTGGGAAGTGTCAGAAATCAGCAAAGGGTGTCCAAAAAATTGTCAAAAAGGGAAAAAATAAATAGACGGAGAAAAAACTAGCAAGAAATATAAACACAGTTTGTAAGAGCTTTTACAGGTACATAAAATGGGAGAGAGTAGCAAAAATAAACATTGGTCCCTCAGACAAATTATGGGGAATAAGGAAATGGCAGAAATGTTAAAACAAATATTTTGCATCTGTGTTCACAGTAGAAGATGCAAAAACCATACCTAAAATGGTGGGGAACAGAGGGTCTAATGAGAGTGAGGAATTTAATGTAATTAATATAAGTAGAGAAAAAGTACTAGAGAAACTAATGGGACTAAAAGCCAACAAATCCCCTGGACCTGACGGTCTACATCCTAGGGTTCGAAAAGAGGTGGCTACAGAGATAGTGGATGCATTAGTTTTGATCTTTCAAAATTCCCTAGATTCTAGAACATCCCCAGAAAATTGGAAGGTCGCAAATGCAACACTGCTATTCATGAAAGGAGGGGGAAGAGAGAAAACAGGGAACCACAGGCCAGTTAGCCTGACATCCGTCATCAGGAAAATGCTGGGATCCATTGTTAAGGTGGTGGTATCAGAGCACTTAGATAATCATAACATGATTAGGCAGAGTCAACATGGTTTTATGAAAGGGAAATTTAGAGAGTTTTTTTGAGGATGTAACCAGCAGGGTAGATAAAGGGGAACCAGTGGATGTAGTATATTTGGATTTCGATAAGGCACCACATAAAAGCTTATTGCACAAGATAGGGCTCATGGGATTGGAGGTAATGTATTAGCATGGATCGAGGATTGGTTAACAGACTGAAAACAGTAGGGATAAACAGGTCTTTTTCAGGTTGGCAGGCTGTAACTCGTGGGGTGCCGCAAGGATTAGTGCTGCGGCCTCAGCTATTTACAATCTATATTAATGACCTAGATGAAGGGACAGAGTTGTAATGTATCCAAGTTTGCTGACGTTACAAAGCTAGGTGGGACAGTAAGCTGTGAGGAGAACACAATGTCTGCAAAGGGATATAGATAGACTAAGTGAATGGGCAGTAAGGTGACAGATGGCATATAATGTGAGGTTATTCACTTGGGTATAAAGAATAGAAAAACAGAATATTTTTTTAAATGGTGAGAAACTTTTAAATGTTGGTATTGAGATGTGGGTGTCCTTGTTCAATAAGCACAGAAAGCTAGCGTGCAGGTACAGCAAGCAATAAGGAAGGCAAATGATATGTTGTCCTTTATTGCAAGGGGGTTTGAGTGTAAGAGTAAGGAAGTCGTGCTACAATCATACAGGGCCTTCAGAGAGACCACACCTGGAGTATGTGCACAGTTTTGGTCTCCTTATCGAAGAAAGGATATATTTGCCTTGGAGGCGGTACAACAAAGGTTCACTAGATTGATTCCTGGGATGAGAGGGCTGTCTTATGAGATATTGTGTAGAATGGGCCTATACTCTCTGGAGTTTAGAAGAATGAGGAAGTGATCTCATTAAAACATATGATTCTCAAGGGGATTGACAGGGTAGATGCCGAGAGGTTGTTTCCCCTGGCTGGAATGTTTAGAGCTAGGGGGCAGAGTCTCAGGATAAGGGGAAGCACATTTAAAACAGAGAAGAGGAATTTCTTCACTCACTTAGAGGGTTGTGAATCTTTGGAATTCTCTGCCCAGAGGGCTGTGGATGCAGAGTCTCTGAGTATATTCAAGGCAGAGAGATAGAGTCTAGGGGAATCAAGGGATATGGAGATCGGACGGGAAAGTGGAGTTGAGGTCGACGATCAACCATGATCTTACTGAATGGCAGAGCAGGCTCGATGGGCCGTAGGGCCTACTCCTATTTCTTATGTTCTTATTTTTATCCTATCCAATATCTCTACTCCTCCTCCACTACTGTAAGATTAACTTCATCCTCTTTTGTGAATGGTAAGCTTATTAAAGACAAGATCAACCTTTCAGTTGACTGTGCAGGAGTTTCAGGAAAGCTTCATTCACTAGGTTAAGCAGCCTCTTCTAAAGTTTGATCAAAACAAAGTTTTATGCAAGCCAGAAAGTAATGGACAATGAACAGACAGGTCTAAAAAATCTGATTTTATGATTTCAAGTGTTCAGTGTGCTTGCACATTAAAATGAGTACTGCATTTTCCATCCTGCACCAAGTTGAACAAATTTTGGAGTTCATAAGACTTTTGAAAACAGTACTTGATATGTTTTTCTTGCCTATTATCTGACAATGTGCATTTACCCCTCATCATAGCTGAAGAAAATGACAAAGCACTCAACATGGGCCAGCACCTTTAAGAAACAGGAAGGCGGGAGCGGCAAGAATCAAAGTCCAAGGGTTAAATTGTGACATTGGTCAGCTGAGATAGCTAACACGACTGCAACATCATCATCATCATCATAGGCAGTCCCTTGAACGAGGATGACTTGCTTCCACACCAAAAGGGATGAGCTCACAGATGTTTCAATGAAGAACCCGATATTCCAGTCCTGAACTCCAATTGAAGGGGTGGAAGATGCCTGTGCGTGGATTTTTTGACCATTGTACATCAGCCACCACACGGGCTTGACAGAGCTAGGCCTTTATCCAGTGGCAATGGTTAATCAGGACGACTGGAGACCTGCTCGACTGCATGGGCCTAGTGTGCACACATATCACAGTGTGGGCTGGCCCATGCTGCCCCTGGGCCCTCAGCTCCTCTGGGCATTTATACACCCTGAAGCACATCATTGAGCACTTCCCTCCAAGAAAATTTGCAGGCAGCCTACAAGATATCCACGCTGTTACACCAGAAGCTTTGGCCTAGATATCCAACTTGGATATTGACATTTGATTTGCTTTGCTACTACAATACAAAATAAGAAATATTTGTTCTAGATTCATTTTGGGGCCATTGAAACAATCCCTTCAGTTGCAGGCTTCAAAACAGCAACAATGCATTGGGTGGGAGCCTCACTTGCGACTGCAATGTAATCTCTCCTTAAAACCTACCTCTTTGATCGAGCTTTTGGACACCTGTTCTCATATCCCCTTATGTGCCTTCTTGTCAAATATTATCTTATGATTCTTTGAAGCGTCTTGGAACTACTGCAACATACCACTGATCAGCAACATGGAAATCCACAGCCTGCACTGTTTTTCTCTTCACTTCTTTGCAACAGTTACTGCGGAGTGTGCTGTTCCACTGTTGAGACATTGTCATCACTTCTAGTTATGTCTTCTTGACCACACCCTCCTCCCCCCCCCCTTGCCCCCCCTCCCCCCCTCCAAGCAGTCCTTGAACAGTCAGAATACTGTGTACACCCTTTAGCTCTGACAAGTCTGCTTTTACTGAACATCTGTTTCTTCAGCCTCAAATCATTTTAAGGTCAATCTCCAGCAGAAGAGACCATATTTTGAAAGAGGTGCAAGTATCTCTTCACCCTCCCAAGTTGAAAAACTGCTGAGAGTTTTTTTTCCATAAACTTATGCTGTCACTGATATCTATCAGCCTCCTATTCACGCTGCCGAGTCAACAAAAGAAATGCAAAGCAAGCCTGGCGGTGTTAATATTCCAGCTACAGATATCTAACCAGTGAAGTAACAATATCTGTGCATTGTAAACATTAAAGCTAGAGCTTTTACATAAGAGTATTCAAGAGAAACATCTTTACTCAGTGGTGAGAATGTGGAACTCACTACCAAATGGAATGGATGAGGCGAATAGCATAGATGCATTTAAGGGGAAGCTAGATAAGTACATGAGGGAGAAAGGAATAGTAGATGTCGTCAATAGGGCAAGATGAAGTAAATAGAATGGGAGGTCAATCATGGAGAATAAACACTGGCAGAGACCGGTTTCTGTGCTGTAACTTCCATGCAAGAGATTCATAGGACTCAATTTTGCCTACAGCCATTTTTTGGCATATTGCCAGAGTTACGCCAATTTTTCTAGGCCAGAACTACTCCAAAAATGTGCGCGCCAAGTTTCCCCACGATATTTTTCAAATTTGGTGCCGCGCAGCCTGTCCAGTCGACTCGGGGAAATGGAGCCTGCTGTCTGCGCTGAAAAAAAGACAGAGGTTTTTGACGCGAGTCCTATGGGCGCGCATGCGCAGTACAGCTCCCTGTCTGCATTCGGCCATTTTTAAAGAGCCAGTTGTGTGAGATAACTCATTCTCATTGGAAAAATCGGAGCTGCAACACGGTGCAAGAACCAAGAATTTCTTACAGGATGAAGTGGAGGCACTAGTTACTGTGATTGAGGCATGATGGCAAGAACTGGACACCAGCAGAGGTCACATGAAAACTCCACCCAAACAAATCAAGAAACGCTGGAATCAACGTGCAAAAGATTACTGTGCAATGGTGACCACCCAGAGATCTGGAGGCCAGTGCAAAAAATGGCAGGACCTTGGTCAAGTAGTTTGTGCAAGTAATATTTTCATTCATTTAATGCAATGGCAATTGTAATGTAAATGTGACCAACTGTATATGTCCCACCCAGTTGAAAGGCACCCTCTCTAAAAAGTTGCATTTTCATCTTTGCAGAGTAAGGTGGCACATAATAAAAGGGAAAGAACTTGAACAGGAGGCAGCCCGGCAAATCTGCACCCACTGACACCCTTGGAAGACAGGGCGCTGTTTTGATGGGTCCTGCCTGGAGAAAAGCAACCACCACTGCACAAGTTGGGCCCACACTCGAGGGAGAGAGCAAGTCCTACAAATTCTAGAGTGTAACTTTGCGAAAACTCAAGTACTGTGCGGGCTAGCCACATTTCGATTCGTGGGGATGTCTTAGTCAGCTACACTTCGGTTGATGCAATGTGTTATCATTCACCGTGGTCCATCAAATCAGCCTGCTGCTTACGCTGTGAGCCTACTCATGCCACCACCCTGCCCCCTCCTCTGCTGTTAACCATTTGTCTGTGTTCTGTTATATTTTGCAGAACTTGAGACCTACGCTGACGATGCAAAAGAATATTCAGACGGGGACGAGCCTGAAGAGAACATCTTCCAATCTCACCTTCCAGACCAAGAGCAAATCACAAACGGCAGAGGTCACCTTGCACACATCAAGGATCACTCTGCGCCAATGCTCTTAGCCAAAAGGCCGAGAGCCACTGCACCGTTCCTGGAAGTACTGCAATACCAGGTTCGTGCCATGGAGGTGGATGGGTTAGCAACCCCACACACCTCCGTGGAGGTGGATGGTTGTACTCACTTTGGAGGAGGTGCAGGTGCTGCCCATTAAGCTGCTAGCCCCTTCCCTGACTAGTGGTTTGAGTGTTGGTGGGACATTCCATGGTTTCCCACCATCCCAGGCTGCGGGTCCCAGTGGGATGCTGTGAGCCACACCCAGGGCGAGGAGGGGAAGGAGAGCTCGACCACGCTCTCTCGAAGTGCAGGATCTAACAGATGTGGTTTAGATGATAGCAATGAGTGCAGAGAGCATTGGCCTTACGCGATCACTCCTGGACACCATCAGTGGGGCATCGGGACTGTCGAGAGAAGTAACAAAATGCTCACGAGAAATGGGAACGATATCCGGGGCCATGAATGAGGGAATAGCTCAGTCAGCTGAAACCATGACAGTGAACATGAGGGAGGAAATTTTGCAGGTAGTTGAAACACTTTTGCTCAATACGAGGGAGAAATGTTGCAGGTCAGAGCGCATGAGGGAGGGCATGTTGGAGTTAGCTGCTGCAATAAGGGAACATGTCCAGACGCTACACCGATTGACAATCAACTGCCACTCCCACTCCAATCCCCAGACCAGCCTCTGAAGAGCACCAAGCTGGGCGCTCCACATTACCACCTGCCCCCCCCACCCCTCCCGTCCTCAACAGGTGTGCATTACCCAAGATGTGAGAAAGAATTAGCTTGGTACCAACCCCAGAAACACCGCGCCACCGCCTGCGGGCAGGTGTGGTGGAGTCACCGAGACCAAGTGTGGTGGGCGGTCTGAGAATAAAGGTAGATGAGAGTTGGGTGCAGCCCTTCTTTGCTGTTGTTTTGATACAAGAATATTTTTATTAAAGTTCAGTACAGGTGCAGTGTCGGAAAATCCAGAATTGTGGAATCCGGACCAATCGGTGGCAGGGTCATCCGGAATCCGTAAAATGTTCCAGAATCTGGACCCACCGACCTCAGGGCCACCTCGCCAGCCCCATCCCGAAAAGTTCCTCCTCAGCGGGGGCCCGCCCAATGACCTCATCGACGGGGCCAGACAGCTCCTCAGCAGATGAACGCATCACGGGTGCTCCCAGGATATCTTGCATCAACTGACATGATGCGATGCATGTCATCACACGAGTTGCCCATTAATGAAGTGGAAGCCTTTTCTGTTCCTGTACATTTCGGAATCCTGCAAAAGGTGCTCGCAAGGCAATGTGGGTATAATCAATGCAGTCCTGTTCCTTTGGGAAGCCAGCAATCCTGGAGAAGTCCACAGCCCTATCACGCATTGCCTGGGCGGTCATGGGGGAACTTTATGTAGTCATTCCTCCGGGCATACATGGACACAAGCCTCCAGGACAGAGAACAGTGAAACAAACACTAATTTCAGCATGTATATCTGTGCAATATTAGAAAGAGCCAGATCACAGCAATTTGTCATGTGGTTTAAATTTCAATTGGTGTATTTACATTACTACAGGAGAGCTATAAATTCAGAGTCAGGGTCTGGCCAGACTAGAGAGCAGTGATGCGAAACTCCGTGAAGACAGTATTCTCATCACTTCTCCGATATCCGAGTTTAATTTCAATGTTATATGTCGAACTAGGTTTACCAAGTGCTCAGGATGACCACTGAAACTCCAGGCACTTTTTAAACCTACCTAAAGATAATTTAAATGCCGAGCTAATGCAAATACTGCTGTCCATACTCAACACGATATTTTTGGTTGGCAACAGAGCTTTCCTGCCTGGTTGGAGCTGGTAGCTGCAGTACAAATATACATCTCCGCTTTAGAGCCACTTCTGGATTCCATTTCACACCAAACTGTATTTTTATAGCTCTTTATAATCTTTAACAGTAACAAACAGCACTGCGACAGTAAAAGTTGATCTGAATACTTTGTATGTACCTAACTTTGTTTAAAAAGTTTGCTTCAATAGCCGAAACAACTGTCAAGACAAACCTACGATATTGCACTTTGAGCAACAGGAAGTGAACAAATCCCTTTGTTTATTAACAGTGAACTACCTCCCCATAACAACAGCAAATTTGAACACCATTGGCTTAGCAAAGACATGGACATTTGCATAGGATTATGTTAGTTACAAGCAGAAAAAAAAAGTCAACCAAGCATGTTGGAAACAATTCTGAATGAAGTATTTGAAACCTTACCTCAGCCTTCTGCTTGAGCTGCATCTTTTTATTGATCACATGTTCAGTATCTATTTTTCCTGAAAAGGAAACAAAGGTGTTTTTAAACAAACAGAATGAGTTCCATCAGAAAAGATTTAAGGGGGTGGGGGAGGGGTAAACAGGGAAAGGAGAAAGAGGAGGCATATGCTGTCCACAAATTAGCGGGGGAATCTATAACTAGGGGGCACAGTTTAAAGAATAAGGGGCCGTCCATTTAGAACTGAGATGAGGAGAAATTTCTTCTGAGGGTCGTAAATCTGTGGAATTCTCTGCTCCAGAAAGCTGTGTAGGCTGGGTCATTGAATATATTTAAAGGTGGAGATGGACAGATTTTTGAACAATAAAAGGAGCGAAAGGTTATGGTTAGCAGGGAGGGAAGTGGAGCTGAGCAACCATGTTCTAATTAAATGACAGAACAGGCTTAAGGGGCCAATGGCCTACTCCGATTTCTTATGTTCTTATGTAAAGCAATTCAAGCTTAAAACTGTCATTCCAATTAAAATATTGGAAAACATTCTCTGCAATTGTGTCCTTATCCCTCTCCAAATTTTGTTGGAGCCGACTCCAGTCAGTTTTTTGCATGTCCATTTCTAAATGTCTTGAATTTGAAACAATGATTTCTCTCAGTATGCCTCCTATTGTCTCATGCTAGCATCACTGCTGCCATTTCGCCATGTCCTGTTTTCCACTCAAGCACTTAACAGGCATCTTTGTATTGTAATCAAGACTCACCACACTGCCTCCAACTCAAATTAAATTCCCCCTCCTCTCCACCCCCCCCAGGGATATCAGGAAAAAAAAAATCAGAACTTGAAATTTCTCTTCTGATCTTTTAAAACCCAGTGGCATCCTGTATTGTGGGACTTTGGGTCTTTCACCTATTTTTGTTCACTGCAATTCTTCTATATTCTGTCCCTCGCCTCAGTCTTGGGGAGACTGGGAGCACAGTAATTAACAGACTTCCAAATAATATCTATTGCCAATGAAATCTGATCAAGATTAATTGGGGTTCTCCAGTAAAAAAAACTAGATTCAAACACTATGAAATGATTTGGATAGTTGTGTACCCAAGTTGCTGAAACTAAAAATAGAAACAAAAATCAGATATGCCACGCAGCTTCCGAATACCAAAGGCAAGCACGTGTAATTTCATCTCACTCGCATTTCATATCTGAAAAACACTCAATATAGAGTACACAACTGCAACTGCCACAGGGTTCTTGCTCACAATTAGTCAATTCTGACATTTCCTGCTGTCTTGTGTCACCAAGCATTCATTTCTCAGTCTGTTTCCCTTCAAGGTAAACAGCTGAAAAGGCAGATATTCATAGAAGGAACAAGGCTGCATCCAAGCTTCCTGATCATGACAAATGTGCTTTCCCAGGAATCTCCACCGAGCATTATTGCACTCTACTGAGGAGGCAGACATTTTGCAAGAGGAATTCAATCTGGTCAGTTGTCTGCAGGGGATTTGTCCCTTACATCAGCCCCTCAGATCCTCCATCTTGGGATGTCAGTTAGAGTTGTGGAGACCAGGGGCTCAATTTTCCCCAAAGCACTGTTTTGGCATACTTCAAGAGTTACACCCGATTTCCAGCCCCGCCCAAAGAGCTGGGCGGTCGCTTGCGTGTGTGAATGGGGTGGGACTGAGAGAATGGGACGGGACTGGCAAGCCCTTTGGGCAGGTTGGAGGCAAGTTGCTGCTATGTATTTTTCAATTCTTTTAGTCTGTCTGGGCATCGGCTGCGCTGATTTACTTAACTCTCCAAAGGTTTTACTGGAGAGGCCACATACGCTGGCCTAAGCAGAACTGGAGTAACTCTCAGCTGGCCAGAATTGGCGTAGGTGGCTGGTTACGACCGCTTTGGCTGAAAAAAAACTGACCTAAAAAAACCGTAACTAACTGAGTTACACTGGTGCAAATTGATTGTGGAAAACTGGTTTTTCCAACTTAGGCCAAAAAGAGCAGCGCAAATCACTGGGAAAAATTGAGCCCCAGGACACTAGACTCCGTTTAAAAAATGCACTAGATTCCCTAATGGTAAGACAGTTTCGTTGTAAAGGACCTTCTTC
The DNA here is from genome assembly GCF_044704955.1 of Pristiophorus japonicus. Classification (NCBI taxonomy): domain Eukaryota; kingdom Metazoa; phylum Chordata; class Chondrichthyes; family Pristiophoridae; genus Pristiophorus; species Pristiophorus japonicus. The sequence goes on along the minus strand of NC_091984.1, from coordinate 100,482,536 downwards.
GAAACCCAACATGTAATCAATCACTTCTACAACCAGCTTATTCAGCCTTGGCTCAATGATAGCACTCTTGCTTTAGCCAAGAGATTGTGGGTTCAAGTCACAGAGACTTGAGCACAAGATCTAGCCTGATACTCCAGTGTAGTACTAAGGGAATGCTGCACTGTCGGAGGTGCGGTGCTTTGGATGAGACGTTAAACCGAGGCCCCATCTGTCCCCCAAGATGGGTGTAAAAGATCCCATGGCACTATTTGAATGGAGAAGCGGGGCAGCTCTCCCGTGTCCTAGCCAATATTTATCCCTCAAACGACATCACGTTGCTGTTTGGAAGACCTTGCTGTGCACAAACTGACTACTGCGTGTCCTACATTACAACAGTGACAACACTTCAAATGTACTTCATTAGCTGTAAAGCGCTTTGGGATGTCCCGAGGGCATGAAAGGCACCATGGTCTTGAAATTAGAACCTTTAGCGCTGGCCAATAAGGCCGGTTTTGAAGAAAAAAAAAATGGCAGGCGTCTTGCTTCTGGGTTTTGCTCGCTTCTGGCATGGGCTAACCAAACTGGTAGCAATGCGGTGGAGGAGGATTTCCTGGAGTGTATTAGGGATGGTTTTCTAGACCAATAGGTCGAGGAATCAACTAGAGAGCTGGCCATCCTAGACTGGGTGATGTGTAATGAGAAGGGACTAATTTGCAATCTTGTTGTGCGAGGCCCCTTGGGGAAGAGTGACCATAACATGGTAGAATTCTTTATTAAGACGGAGAGTGACACAGTTAATTCAGAAACTAGGGTCCTGAACTTAAGGAAAGGTATCTTCGACGGTATGAGGCGTGAATTGGCTAGAATAGACTGGCAAAGGATATTTAAAGGGTTGACTGTGGATAAGCAATGGCAACCATTTAAAGATCATATGGATGAACTTCAGCAATTGTACATCCCTGTCTGGAGTAAAAATAAAACGGGGAAAGTGGCTCAACCGTGGCTAACAAGGGAAATTAAGGATAGTGTTAAAGCCAAGGAAGAGCCATATAAATTGGCGAGAAAAAGCAACAAACCAGAGGACTGGGAGACATTTAGAATTCAACAGAAGAAGATTAAGGGTTTAATTAAGAGGGGGAAAATATAGAGTATGAGGGGAAGCTTGCAGGGAACATAAAAACTGACTGCAAAAACTTCTATAAATATGTGAAGAGAAAAAAAGCTTAGTGAAGACCAACATTGGTCCCTTGCAGTCAGATTCAGGTGAATTTATAATGGGGAACAAAGAAATGGCAGACCAATTGAACAAATACTTCGGTTTTGTCTTCACGAAGGAAGACAAAAATAACCTTCCGATTGTACTAGGGAACAGTCTGTCTAGTGAGGAGGAACAACTGAAGGATATCCTTATTAGGCAGGAAATTGTGTTAGGGAAATTGATGGGATTAAAGGCCGATAAATCCCCGGGGCCCGATAGTCTGCATTGCAAACTACTTTATAAAAAAAAAAAGTGGCCCCAGAAATAGTGGATGCATTGGTGATCATTTTCTAACAGTCTATCGACTCTGGGTCAGTTCCTATGGACTGGAGAGTAGCTAATGTAACACCACTTTTTTTAAAAAGGAGGGAGAGAAAACGGGTAATTATAGGCCGGTTAGTCTGACATCAAGAGTGGGGAAAATGTTGGAAACAATCATTAAGGACGAAATAGCAGCCCATTTGGAAAGCAGTGACAGGATGGGACCAAGTCAGCATGGATTTATGAAAGGGAAATCATGCTTGACAAATTTTCTGGAATTTTTTTTGAGGATGTAACTAGCAGAGTGAACAAGGGCAAACCAGTGGATGTGGTGTATTTGGACTTTCAAAAGGCTTTTGACAAGGTCCCGCACAAGAGATTGGTGTGCAAAATCAAAGCACATGGTATTGGGGGTAATGTACTGGCGTGGATAGAGAACTGGTTGGCAGACAGGAAGCGGAGAGTCGGGATAAACAGATCCTTTTCAGAATGGCAGGCAGGGACAAGTGGCGTGCTGCAGGGCTCAGTGCTGGGACTCCAGCTCTTTACAAGAGACATTAACGATTTAGATGAAGGAATTGAGTGTAGTACCTCCAAGTTTGCAGATGACACTAAACTGGGTGGCTGCAGGGTGACTTGGACAGGTTAGGTGAATATACTGCAACTGCCATGCATTTGCCCAATGTGGATAAATGTAAGGTTATCCATTTTGGGGGCAAAAACACAAAGGCAGAATATTATCTGAATGGCGGCAGATTAGGAGAAAGGGAGATGCAACAAGACCTGGGTGTCATGGTTCATCAGTCACTGAAAGTGGGCATGTAGGTATAGCAGGCGGTGAAGGCGGCAAATGGTATGTTGGCCTTCATAGCTAGGGGATTTGAGTATAGGAGCAGGGAGGTCTTACTGCAGTTGTACAGGGCCTTGGTGAGGCCTCATCTGGAATATTGTGTTCAGTTTTGGTCTCCCAATCTGAGGAAGGACGTTCTTGCTATTGAGGGAGTGCAGCGAAGGTTCACCAGACTGATTCCAGGGATGGCTGGACTGTCATATGAGGAGAGACTGGATCAACTGGGAGGGAGGGAGAGAGAAAACAGGGAATTATCGACTGGTCAGCCTGACCTTAGTGGTGGGTAAAATGATGGAATCAATTATTAAGGATGTCATAGCAGCGCATTTGGAAAATGGTGACATGATAGGTCCAAGTCAGCATGGATTTGTGAACGGAAAATCATGCTTGACAAATCTTCTGGAATTTTTTGAGGATGTTTCCAGTAAAGTGGACAAAGGAGAACCAGTTGATGTGGTATATTTGGACTTTCAGAAGGCTTTCGACAAGGTCCCACACAAGAGATTAATGTGCAAAATTAAAGCACATGGGATTGGGGGTAGTGTGCTGATGTGGATTGAGAACTGGTTGTCAGATAGAAAGCAAAGAGTAGGAGTAAATGGGTACTTTTCAGAATGGCAGGCAGTGACTAGTGGGGTACCGCAAGGTTCTGTGCTGGGGCCCCAGCTGTTTACATTGTACATTAATGATTTAGACGAGGGGATTAAATGTAGTATCTCCAAATTTGCGGATGACACTAAGTTGGGTGGCAGTGTGAGCTGCGAGGAGGATGCTGTGAGGCTGCAGAGCGACTTGGATAGGTTAGGTGAGTGGGCAAATGCATGGCAGATGAAGTATAATGTGGATAAATGTGAGGTTATCCACTTTGGTGGTAAAAACAGTGAGACAGACTATTATCTGAATGGTGACAGATTAGGAAAAGGGAAGGTGCAACGAGACCTGGGTGTCATGGTACATCAGTCATTGAAGGTTGGCATGCAGGTACAGCAGGCGGTTAAGAAAGCAAATGGCATTTTGGCCTTCATAGCGAGGGGATTAGAGTACAGGGGCAGGGAGGTGTTGCTACAGTTGTACAGGGCCTTGGTGAGGCCACACCTGGAGTATTGTGTGCAGTTTTGGTCTCCTAACTTGAAGGACATTCTTGCTATTGAGGGAGTGCAGCGAAGATGCACCAGACTGATTCCCGGGATGGTGGGACTGACCTATCAAGAAAGGCTGGATCAACTGGGCTTGTATTCACTGGAGTTCAGAAGAATGAGAGGGGATCTCATAGAAACGTTTAAAATTCTGACGGGTTTAGACAGGTTAGATGCAGGAAGAATGTTTCCAATGTTGGGGAAGTCCAGAACCAGGGGTCACAGTGAGGATAAGGGGTAAGCCATTTAGGACCGAGATGAGGAGAAACTTCTTCACCCAGAGAGTGGTGAACCTGTGGAATTCTCGACCACAGAAAGTAGTTGAGGCCAATTCACTAAATATATTCAAAAGGGAGTTAGATGAAGTCCTTACTACTCGGGGATCAAGGGGTATGGCGAGAAAGCAGGAAGGGGGTACTGAAGTTTCATGTTCAGCCATGAACTCATTAAATGGCGGTGCAGGCTAGAAGGGCTGAATGGCCTACTCCTGCACCTATTTTCTATGTTTCTATGTTTATTGACTGGAGTTTAAAAGGATGAGAGGGGATCTCATAGAAATGTCGAAGATTCTGACAGGACTGGACAGGTTAGATGCGGGAAGAATGTTCCAGATGTTGGGGAAGTCCAGAACCAGGCGACATAGTCTTAGGATACGGAGTAGGCCATTTAGGACTGAGATGAGGAGAAACTTCTTCACTCAGAGTTGTTAACCTGTGGAATTCCCTGCCGCAGAGTTGTTGTTGATGCCGGTTCATTGGATGTATTCAAGAGGGAGTTAAATATGGCCCTTACAGCTAAGGGGATCAAGGGGTATGGAGAGAAAACAAGAAAGGGGTACTGAGGGAATGATCAGCCATGATCTTATTGAATGGCGGTGCAGGCTCGAAGGGCCGAATGGCCTATTCCTGCACCTATTTTCTATGTTTCTATGGCACGCGGCAGCCACCATATTAGGCAAGTTGGCAGCACTGCTATTGCCTGCGCTCGCCGCAAGCAATTTAATTACCAGGAGCATGACGTCAATCCATGTACAATACTGAAATGACGCACGCTCGCTGCTCCTCTTACCTGCCTCTCCAAAGCACGCCTGTGCGTGCAGCCGTGGACAGCATGTAGTACAGTGAGCTATAAACTAGTATAGTATAGTAAACATTTTGTACAATTCACATACTTCTAAATAAAAGTTACACCCAAATAACTGACCAAATGCCTCTCAATTTAATTCAAAAATTCTTTATGATCCAGATCGAACTGGCTTTGTTTCCCCCATTGTTGCTTAATTGAATTTATTTTTTTGATTAACATTGTTTACATCAAGACAATACTGGAGAATTCACTAAACAAAAGAAATATTAAGATTTAGAGAGGATTTTGTTTTTCCTTATTGAAAATCTTAACTTCTCAAGTAGCTCCATCTCTCAAAGATGGGAAATAGCAATTTGTATTGTCTGGCGAATTGGGAGGTGGTGGGGTAGGTTGGGGTAGGGGCGTAACTGTTCATAATGTAACTGTTAGTAACAACAGCTAGAGAGAAAGACTTGTATTGCCTCCTCAGGTACAGCTGAGGCTATCTGGGTTCAAATGAGCCAAGCTACAGGCAGGGACTAGCTTCTGAATACCCAAAGTCAACAGAAGGAAGTCTGGTAAGAAAAAAAAACAAGGTGGCTGACTGGTTATGTACAAAGACAAATAAGTTGGAAACACAAATGTTTCTATAAATTAAAGGCATTTAATAAATCAACGAAAGAGTGCAGTACAAGGAATAACCAAAAAAAAAACAAAGGCTGCTATTAGATCAGCAAAAAGGCTAATGGAAAAAAGGTTGGGCCATTGAAGGATATTCAAAAAGAGAGGTTACAAAGGACTTACTGGGTATGGCGGAAATATTAAATGAGTACTTAGAACACAATAGGAGCCGGTGTAGGCCATCTAGCCCCTCAAGCCTGCTACACCATTCAATAAGATCATGGCTGATCTGATCTTGGCCTCAATTTCACTTCCCAGGACTCTCCCCATAACCTTCGACTCCTTTATCCTTCAAAAATCTATCTATCTCCACCTTAAATGTATTCAATGACCCAGCCTCCGCAGCTCTCGAGGGTAGAGAATTGCAAAAATTCACAACCTTCAGCAGAAATTCTCTCTCATTTCGGTTTTAAATGGGCGACCCCTTATTCTAAGACTATGCACCCTAGTTCTAAATTCCCCCACGAGGGCAAACATCCTCTGCATCCAACCTGTCAAGCCCCCTCAGAATCTTATATGTTTCATCAAGATCACCTCATTCTTCTAAACTCCAATGAGTACAGGCCTAACCTTTCTTCATATATGACAACCTCTTCATCTCAGGAATCAACCTCGTGAACCTTCTCTGAACTGCCTCCAATTCAAGTATATCCCTCCTTACGCAAGCGTCGTCCGTGTACTGTAATTCGACGACAGAGGATGGGACGGTCTTGGATCTAGCCTGGAGGCGACGAAGGTTGAACACGTTCCTACTGGTTCTATAGTTTAGTTCTACTCCAGCGGGAAGCATGTCAAGCTAGAGATGGTGCAAGAGTAGGCCATTCGGCCCTTCGAGCCTGCACCACCATTCAATAAGATCATGGCTGACCATCCACCTCAGTACCCCTTTCCTGCTTTCTCTCCATACCTCTTGATTCCTTTAGCAGTAAGGGCCATATCTAACTCCCTCTTGAATATATCCAATTAACTGGCATCAACAACTCTCTGCGGTAGAGAATTCCACAGGTTAACAACTCAGTGAAGAAGGTTCTCCTCATCAGTCCTAAATGGCTTACCCCTTATCCTTAGACTGTGTCCCCTGGTTCTGGACTTCCCCAACATCGGGAACATTCTTCCTGCATCTAACCTGTCCAGTCAGAATCTTACATGTTTCTACGAGATCCCCTCTCATCCTTCTAAACTACACTGAATAAAGACCCAGTCAATCCAGTCTCTCCTCATATGTCAGTCCCGCCCTGCCGGGAATCAGTCTGGTGAACCTTCGCTGCACTCCCTCAATAGCAAGAATGTCCTTCTTCAGGTTAGGAGACCAAAACTGAACACAATATTCCAGGTGAGCCTCACCAAGGCCCTGTGCAACTGCAGTAAAACCTCCCTGCTCCTATACTCAAAACCCCTAGCAATGAAGGCCAACATACCATTTGCCTTCTTCACCGCCTGCTGTACCTGCATGCCAACTTTCAATGACTGATGAACCATGACACCCAGGTCTCGTTGCACCTCCCCTTTACTTAATCTGCTGCCATTCAGATAATATTCTGCCTTTTTGTTTTTGCCCCCAAAGGGGATAACCTCACATTTATCCACATTATACTGCATCTGCCATGCATTTGGCCATTTACGTAACCTGTCCAAGTCACTCTGCAGCCTCTTAGCATCCTCCTCACCCAGTTTAGTGTCATCTGCAAACCTGGAGATATTGCACTCAATTCCTTCATCCAAATCATTAATGTATATTGTAAATAGCTGGGTTCCCAGCACTGAGCCCTGCAGCACCCCCACTAGTCACCGTCAGCCATTCTGAAAAGGACCTGTTTATCCCGACTCTCTGCTTCCTGTCTGCCAACCAGTTCTCTATCCACGTCAGTACATTACTCCCAATACCATGTGCTTTGATTTTGCACACCAATCTCGTGTGACCTTGTCAAAAGCCTTTTGAAAGTCCAAATACACCACATCCACTGGTTCTCCTTTGTCAACTCTACTAGTTACAACCTCAAAAAATTCCAGAAGATTTGTCAAGCATGATTTCCCCTTCATAAATCCATGCTGATTTGGACCGATCTTGTCACTGCTTTCCAAATGCGCAGTTATTTCATCTTTAATAATTGATTCCAACATTTTCCCCACTACTGATGTCAAGCTATAAATACCCATTTTCTCTCCCTTTTTTTAAAAAAGTGGGGTTACATTAGCTACCCTCCACTCCATAGGAACTGATCCAGAGTTGATAGACTGTTGGAAAATGATCACCAATGCATCAACTATTTCTCGGGCCACTTCCCTAAATACTCTGGGATGCAGACTATCAGGCCCCGGGGATTTATCGGCCTTCAATCCCATCAATTTCCCTAACAATTTCCTGCCTAAGGATATCCTTCAGTTCCTCCTTCTCACTAGACTAGGGTTGGTGCTGTTCCCTACATTTCTCTTGTAGTTGTCTCGCCATGAAGATCATGTCCGTTGTACCCCGTAGTGGACAGAATCTGCACTGCGACTCCGGGAGGAGCTCCTCAGCCTCAGCCTCAGGGAGAACATCTGCGCAGAGACGCTGAACTCCAAGCCATCGTCAACATCTTCACGGAGGCGTATGAAAGCACGGGCCTTACACTAAACATCCGTAAGACAAAGGTCCTCCACCAACCTGACCCCGCCACACAACACTGCCCCCTGGTCATCAAAATCCACGGCACAGCCTTGGACGTGGACCACTTTTCATACCTCGGGAGCCTGCTATCAGCAAGGGCAGATATCGACGACGAGGTCCAACACCACCTCTAGTGTGCCAGCACAGCCTTCGGTCACCCGAGGAAGAGAGTGTTTGAAGACCAGGCCCTCAAGTCTGGTACCAAGCTTATGGTCTACAGGGCTGCAGTCATACCCGCCCTCCTGTATGGCTCAGAGAAGTGGACCATGTACAGTAAACACCTCCAAGTCGCTGGAGAAATACCAATGATGTCTCCGCAAAATCCTACAAATCCCCTGGGAGGATAGACACACCAACGTTAGTGTTCTCGACCAGGCCAACATCCCCAGTATCGAAGCACTGACCATGCTCGACGGGCCAGTGTCCGCATGGCCGACACGAGACTCCCAAAGCAAGCGCGCTACTCGGAACTCCGACATGGTAAGCGAGCCCCAGGTGGGCAGAGGAAACGTTTCAAGGACACCCTCAAAGCTTCCTTCATGAAGTATAACATCCCCACTGACATCTGGGAATCCCTGGCCAAAGACCGCCCGAAGTAGAGGAAGAGCATCCGGGAGAGTGCTGAGCATCTAGAGTTTCGCCGCCAAGCGCAGGCAGCAGAAGGAGCATGCAGCAAACATGTCCCACCCACCCTTTCCTTCCAACAACTATCTGTCCCACCTGTGACAGAGACTGTAATTCCCGTAATGGATTGTTCAGTCACCTAAGAAGTCACTTTTAGAGTGGAATCAATTCCTCGATTTCAAGGGACAGCCTATGATGATGATCCCTCCTTAAATAAGGAGACTAATACTATACGCAGTACTCCAGAGGTGTGGTCTCACCAACGCCTTGTACCAGTTGCAGCAGGACTTCCTTATTTTTATACTCCATCCCCCTTGCAATAAAAGCCAACATTCCATTTGCTTTCCAAATTACTTGCTGTACCTGCATGCTAACTTTGAGATTCATGTACAAGGACCCCCAGGTCCCTCTGTACCACAGCATTTTGTAATCTCTCCCCATTTAAATAATAATTTGCTTTTTTATTTTTCCTACCGATGTGGATAACCTCACATTATACTCCAGCTGCCAAAATTTTGCCCATTCACTTCACCTATCTCTATCCCTTGGCAGATACTTTGCATCCTCCTCACAACTTGGCTTTCCCACCTACCTTTGTATCAGCAGCAAATTTGGCTACATTACACTCGGTCCCTTCATCCAAGTCATTAGTATAGATTGTAAATAGTTGAGGCCCCAGCACAGATTCCTGTTGCACCCTACTAGTTAAAGTTTGCCAACCTGAAAATTACCCATTTATCCCGACTCTCTGCTTTTTGTTCGTTAGCCAATCCTCTATCCATGCTAATATATTACCACCAACCCAATGAGCTCTGATCTTGTAATGTAACCTTTTATGTGGTACCTTATCGAATGCCTTCTGGAAACCCAAATACACATCTACTGGTTCCCCTTTATCTACCCTGCTTGTTACATCCTCAAAGAACTCCAGTAAATTTGTCAAACATGATTTCCCTTTCATAAAACCATGCTGACTCTGCTTGACTGCACTATGCTTTTCTAAATGTCCTGCTATTACCGCCTTCATAATGGATTCCAGCATTTTCCCAATGACATATGTTAGGCTAACTGGTTTATAGTTTCCTGCTTTCTGTCTCCCTCCTTTCTTAAATAGGGGCATTACATTTGCGGTTTTCCAATCCGTTGGGACCTCTCCAGAATCCAGGGAATTTTGGTAGATTATAACCAATGCATCCATGATATCTGCAGCCACTTCTTTTATGACCCGAGGATGCAGGCCATCAGGTCCAAGGGACTTGTCCACCTTTAGTCCCATTAATTTGCTGAGTACTTTTTCCCTCAAGTGATAAAATAATCACTATGTCCTCCCCCCGACGCATAGCCTCTTGATTATTAATAATTGGGATGCTTTTAGTGCCTTCTACCGAAGACCGACACAAAATATTTATTCAAAGTCTCTGCCATTTCCCGGTTTCCATTCTTAATTCCCCAGTCTCATCCTCTAAGGGACCAATGTTTACTTTAGCTACTCTCTGCCCTTTTATATACCTGTGGAAGCTCTTGCTGTTTGTTTTTATATTTCTTGCTAGTTTAATCTCAAACTATCTTTTTTTTAAAAAACTCATTCTTTGCTGGTTTCTAAAAATTTCCCAATCCTGTTGCCTTCCACTATTCTTCGCAACATTGTGTGCCTTTGTTTTCAATTTGATACCATAATTTACTTCCTTCTAGTTAGTCACGGATAGTTCATCCTTCTCTTAGTTTTTCTTTCTCACTGGAATATATCTTTGCTGAGAGTTATGAAATATCTCCTTAAATGTTTGCCACTGGTTATCTACCATCTTACCTTTAATTTATTTTCCCAGTTCACTTTAGCCAACTCTGCCTTCATCTCTTTGTAATTACCTTTAAGTTCAGGACACTAGTTTGAGACCCACCTTTCTCACCCTCAAACTGAATTTGAAATTCTACCATGCTATGATCACTTTCCTCCCCCACCCCACCCCCCCAGAGGATCCTTTACTACGAAATCATTAATTAATCCCATCTCATTACACATTACCAGATCTAAAATAGCCTGCTCCCTGGTTGGTTCCGCAACATATTATTCTAAGGAACGATCCCGCATTTGCAACAGACTTGACCCTTGAAGATGATGATCGACTATTAGAAAATATTAAATATTACTAGTTTTATTAGAATTTAACAGAGAAACATTATGGCCCTGAATTTGCAATCAGAGGCATCCTGTGGGGAAATGCCTCCGATTCGCAAATAAAATGTGCACGTATCTGGTACCGGGAGGTATGGAGATTCACGGTCCTGGGTCTCTCCGGGTACCCGCGGGTAGAGGCTCACGTATTTCAGGGGCACACGCGGTTCGCAAGCTCCCCTGGGATCATGTGGGCCAGACGAAGAACAGAAGAGAATCCCCACTCATGCTTATGGGGATTCCGTATGTACGGAAACCCCATAAGTATTGAATGGGAATACCCCCAAAAATACATCTACACTTCAAATTTTAAAAAACCATTGCATATTTAAAATTAATTAAAATGGCATTTAAATATTTAAAATCAAAAGTTAATTATTTGAAAAATAAATTTACATGTTTTAATGGGGCTAAAAATAAACTTACCTTATGATTAAAAAAACAAAAACATAAAATTTTATCAAACTCTTACACTGGTAAGACCAGGTCAGGCGCAAGAATTTCACGGACATTCATTGGGCAGAAGTTGGGCAAATAGCCAAACTTTCCGCCTGCGAATGCCTTTTTCCTGGGGATGCGTTGGATCGATCAAGAAAATTCACACGTGAAAACCCAGAACTTGCATGGCCCCTACGAGTGTGTGGACACCACGTACGCACCCAATTTGCAGATGATACCAAGATCTGTGCGAATGTCAGAACTGTAGATAATGCTCGGCTGCTTCAGGCGGATCTTCATGAGCCTAATTTCCCAACACATGGCTGGCAATATATGTATAACTTGGATAAGTGCAGTGTGGGCAGAGCAAATGCTCAACATTCATAAATCAAAGCATTAAAGAAGGTGGAGATAGGAAGAGATTTGGGCATTTTAGTCCATACATCTTTAAAGGTTCATGAGCAATGTCGTGAAGAGATCGCAAGAGTAAATAGGGTGTTGGGGTGTATCCATAGGACAACTGAGTATAAGACAAAGCATACTATTTTGCCTTTGTACAAGACTGTAGTCAGGCTGCACTTGGAATGCTGTGTCCAGTTTTGATGATCTCACATGGCAGAGGAGGGCTCATTCCCTGTTTAAAGCACCTCAGTTATCAAAATAGACTAAAAGAGATGGGACTCGACACTTGAGAAGCGTCGACTTCGAGGTGATTTGATTGAGGTTTATAAAAGTTAATGAAGGGAATAGATTGTGTTCCAGTTGATGGTTTGTTTCAATTAAATAGGTTAGGGAGGAACAGGGGTTACAAATTTAAGTTGTGCAATGTTTGATCTAGGTTAGATGTCAGGAGATGGTTCTTTTCCCAATGAATAATCAACCTCTGGAACAGGCAGCCAACTCAAGCAGCGGATGCCAATTCATTGAATTCCTTCAAACGAGAGCTGCACCCGTTTCTGGCTGGGACGGAGATCACTTCTTACAGAAGGTAAGTACTGCAGGGAATTCAGGGCCAGAGTGATCTCCAAGACTAGTTTTGATCGCCTCAATGAGTCGGAGAGGCATTTCCCAGATTTTCTTTTCTCCCCAAATTGTGCTGGGTTTTCTATGTTTTTTTTTTTGCCTCTCCCAGGAGATCACATGGTTATGGGTTGGGTGGAGTGTATATATTGTGAAACACAAGATAACACAATTATTGAGAGACACAGATTCGATGGACCAGAGGATCTTCACCAGTCAGTCATTGTTTGTATGGGACTGCCCCAGAGGTGTTTGGCTGGATTCTGGTACTGTGAATAGATCTCTGCCAAAGTCTTCATTAACTCTGAAGAGCATGTCCAATCCAGTGAGATGGCTCATGGCGATTGCTGCGGAAACACATCAGCAGATTGAATGACTGCTCTATACACTTTAGATGCCAGCACTCAACCTGAGCAGGTCAGTGAATTCTGGCACATAAAGCCTATGTAATAATAAAGCTTATTCACCTTGTGTGTGTATTAAAATAGGTTGCTTTTATTTGTATGAGAGTGAGTAGAATCAGAAATGTTGGTTGCATTTTTTTTTTTAAATATGACATTAGTCTAGTTTTACACTTTAATTTATCTTGCATAACCTCTCTGGCAACTGAGAAACATAACTGGAAACATAGGTCACTAAAAAATCTTGGTCTCCTGAGAACACTGCACCGATGCTTTGGACCAGACATTCAGTTCCTGCTGATATTACCGCCGGAAAGAGCACGTTGCACAGGAACTTCTGCACTGCATTCAATTAAATCAACGGGCAGCACCAAAATACCAGTGTTGCCTGTGCTCTTTTAGCGGGCAGCCATTAACCTTGGCCCATGGTGGCATTGCCTGTTTTCGGGCTTAAATCGACTTTCAACACCCTACACAAATGCAAGTTCTTTGTATTCCAGCCCTGTGCAAATGCTGATCAAAAAAAATGCACATTTATCATTCAATCTCAAAGGATTGTTTACATCTAAAAATCTAATTTTAAAATTTTATAAGATTTTTTTCTGCCTTCCCTCCCCCTTCCCCCTCCCACCCAAAAAAAACCCCTCAAGATATCATTTTGCTTCGATATTTAGCAGACTGAAAACAGAAAATCAGATCTGGCACCTGTATGCCAATCTGCATACAATTACATGCCCTCTGCCATTTTGTGTTTACATAGAAGAGCCAAAAATTGATCTGTAGACAGAGGCCAGCATGTTCCCATATTCTAACTAAACCTGGATATGTGTTATCAAGATGAACATAACAGGCAATTGGTTACATTGAATCATCCAATATTTAACTGAGATTAGACACAGCTTCTACAGAAGGCTTAAAGCAACTTGCCACTCAGCTTCTGAACTTCAGTCATGCCAGACAGTGTGGTTAATCTAGCACTTGAGCTAATCTAGATGTCAAATAACTATATTAAAGCATCGTGCAATTCCAAGGTGAAATTTCAGATCTCAATTAAAAAATATTTAAAGTCCTGCTCGGGTATCAGGACCAATCTTGAACTTCTTAATCCTGCATTTTAATGAAGGACTTTAGACCACTTTTTAAAATGAGTTACAAAAATGAAAAGTTAATTTTAATTGTTAATACACTGTTTGAACAGCTGGTGTTGCCATCGATGTAATAGTAATGGGGGGGGGGGGAAAAGAGAATAGAAAGGATCATCTTGAAAGGACTGGTGAGCCCCAGTGATCAAATTATGACAAGTGACTGCCATTTCAATCTGTAAGAATGTCAATTCTGAGACGAGTTATTGTGCTTGATGACTTCCCAAAACCAACTTCCCACAGGTTATTAACATTGAAGAGAATAAAAAATTCCTCAAATGTTCGATAGTGTTATGCCAAGAATGTCTTCCTCAGGCCAGCATGGTTTTACAGTAACTAACAAATTTGGAAAAAATGTTTTTTTTTAAGATAAAGCATGTCCAAACTCGGGCCTATTTTCTTACTCACGAGTTTGTCCTTTAACTTTGGTGGGCCTAGAGGAATGGAAAGGGCCGTTGCCTCATTGGTAGATAGAACACATGCAGCTTGACATACCCAAATTAATGGGAACATTTATTTATTGTTGTGTGGCTCACTATCGTGTATTAGATGTTAAAAATGCTGCTGTTGATCTAAACTTCTCACTCGAGGTTCTTTTCATTTCCCATCCAGAATGTTCAGTTCATATAAGGGGGAGCATAAAGAAAAATTATGAATTTTGTTTGCATGGATAAAGAGAACATTAATGAAATAACAGCTCAGTTGATGAGGTATGTCGGGATATTAGAACCTCACAAAAAAAAATTCCAAAGAGACCATTATCCCAGCAACCATGTATGTTGGTGGCAGCATGGTTGCTATGGGAATCCTTCGTTAGCATTTTCTGTATTGTGCATATGAAAAAGGATAGTTTTCAATTTGATATCATCCAGAGTGCAGTGAATTAACAAAAAAAAGCCAAAGTAATTTCTGTAAAAACTATTCAGTTGGCGCTTTCAGAGCCTGCCCAATGACATTAAATGCTCAATTATAAATGACGCTTTATATGTATTACACCATCTCAAAATAAGTCGATGTGGGGACGGTGCCATTCACAACCATCGGACGTCGCAAAGCACTTTAAAGCCAATGAAGTACTTTTTAAAAGTGTGATTACTGTTGTAATGTCGGAAACCCAGCAGCCAATTTACAGATAGCAAGCTCCCACAAAAAATGTGATAATGACCAGATAACCTGCTTTTGTTAGGTTGATTGAGGGATAAATCTTGGCCAAGACACCTGGGATAACTCCCCTGCTCTTCTTCGAAATAGTGCCATGGAATCTTTTACATCCACTTGAAAGAGCAGAAGGGGCCTCAGTTTGTCTTATCCGGAAGATGGCACCTGGAATGTCAGCCTATATTTATTTTGCGCTCAAATCCCTGGAGTGGGACTTGAACTCTCAACCTTCCGACTCCAAGGCAAGGGTGTTACCAACTGAGCCACAGCTGACAATTTAGACAAATGCTATGAATTAAGAGAATTTCAGAACTTGTGAGGCATCAGCCTCGAGGACTAGACGGTGGAGGCTAATAAGTGGGATTAAGTCTAGACTGCTGCAATTTTCAATATTAATTGATTAAATTGTTTTTATGCTCCACATAAGCCTCCTCCCACCCTTCATCTAACGGCATCAGCATATCCATCTATTGCTTTCTCTCACTAACTTCCCATTAAATGCATCGATGCTATTTACCTCAACTACAAGTTCATCCCTCTTTTCTGCCTCTCCTAGCACTGAATTGAAGTTTAAAGGGTAAACTTCACTCCAAAGTGCCTTCCATCACAATAGAATAGAATCATAGAAATTCACAGCACAGGAGGCCGCCATTTGGCTCATTGTGTCCACGCCGCCCGACAAATCCCACTTTCCAGCTCTGTCCACAGCCCTGTAGGTTATGGCACTTCAAGTGCACATCCAAGTACTTTTAAAATGTGCTGAGGGGTTTTAGCAGCAAGTTCCAGGCCCCACCACTCTCTGGGTGAGGAAATTTCCCTTCAAATCCCCTCTCAACCTCCTACCAATTACTTTAAATCTATGCCCCTTCCCTGTTGACTCCTCTAAAGGGAAATAGGTCCTTCCTATCCACTCTATCTAGGCCCCTCATAAATGGTATACACCTCAGTAAGGTCTCCCCTCAGCCTCCTCTGTTCCAAAAAAACAACCCCAGTCCAACCAATCTTTCTTCATAGCTAAAATTCTCGAGTCCAGGCAACATCCTCGCAAACCTCCTCGGTCTCCTTTCTAATGCAAATCACATCTTTCCTGCAATGTGGTGACCAGAACTGCACAGTACTCCAGCTGTGGCCTAACCAATGTTTTATACAGTTCAAGCATAACCTCCCTGCTCTTGTATTCTATGCCTCAGCTAATAAAGGCAAGTATTCTGTGTGCTTTCTTAACCACCTTATCGACCTGGCCTGCTACCTTCAGGGATCGGTGGACATGCACTCCAAGGTTCCTTTATTCCTCTACACTTCAGTGTCCTATTAAATGTGTATGCCCTTGCCTCGTTAGCCCTCCCCAAATGTATTACCTCACACTTCTCCAGATTGAATTCGATTTGCCACTGTTCTGTCCACCTGACCAGTTCATAGATGTCTTCCTGCAGACCACTGCTTTCTTCTTCATCAACCACACATCCGATTTTAGTATCATCTGCAAATTTCTTAATCATACCCCCGGCATTCAAGTCTAAATCATTGATACATACCACAAAAAGCAAGGGACTATGGGCTCAAGTTTCCAACCCCCACAAGAACGGCGCACATCAGAGAGGCCCGCCTAATTTGTGGAGCAGAAATTGCACCGAATACTTACCTCACGATTCTCCAATATCTGTAGGCTTGTTTCCAGCTCGGCACGGTGCAGCAGGAGCTGCTGGGGGCGGAGCTACAGCCCTGCATCAAAAAACAGTGCCGGCAGCTGCACACTTGCGCAGTGGAGGCTACACGCGCGCACGGTAACTCCTGGCCCTCCCAGTGCATCCTGTCTCCGGGCGACGACCCTAACCCTGGCCGAAGGGACGTTGCCCCCATCCCGGGCAGAGTAGCCTGACACCCCTTGCCTCGGCAGCGGCGCCCACCCAGCATCTCGCTGGGAGCGGGCTCCACCCAAAGTCCTCGGCAGTGGTCCGGCTTCTCAGTGCGGGTGGTGGGGCCCGCCCGGCAGCTCGCTGGGTACGGGCCCTGCCCAAAGTGGCGTTGTCTGCGGCGACAGGGCCCGTCTGACAGGCATCTCCTGGGGGGGGGGGGCCCATCCCTCCACGCTGCTCGAGGGCTCCTGCTGCTGCAGTAGGAGAGTAGAAACTTTGATTTTTTTATTATTTTAATTTAATTTTTTGTTTGATTTATTTTTTAGATTGATCTATCATTTATTATTGATGATTCTTTATTTATAACAGTGAAGTGATTAATGCTTGTAAACTCCCCCCCCGCCCACCTCTCGTACCCTACGCCTAATTCATTATAAAGTGCAGGCAAGATTTTTCTGAGCATACAAAAATCTACACTTACTCCATTCCAAGTTAGTTTGGAGTAAGTTTTCACTGCCTAAACTTGCAAAATAGGCGCAAGTGGCTGGACATGCCCCCCTTTTGAAAAAAAAGTTCTAAAATCAAACTATCCTAACTCATGAGAACTGGAACAAACTAAATGCCGAGAGTTGCAATTTCTAAGATGCTCCATTCCAAACTAGTTGCTCCAAAAAAAAAAAAGAGCAACTGAGGCCGAAACTTGAGCCCATAGGGTTGAAGTTTACCCAGGAGTTGCTCCTTTTTTTTGGAACAACTTGATTTTTCTGGACTATCCTTTTCGTTGCAATTCTGGCCATTTAATTTGCGCCAGTGTAAGTGAGTTGGTTAGGGGTTTTTTTTAAGTTCAGTTTTTTTTTCTCAAAAAGGGGGCATTCCCAGCCACTTACCCCTGTTTTAGGTGTTTGGCCAGCAAATAGTTGCTCCAAACTTACTTAGGTCAGCATATGTTGCCACTTCTGTCCACACAAAAAAACCTTACCTCGAGTTAAGGAATCGGCGCAAGTAACTATATTTAAAGCACCATCTAGCACCAAACAAAGCACAAAAAATAATAAGCAATTAATTAATAAAATAGAAGGAACCCTGCACCTAAAAGCACCAAAATCAAATAGTAGATAATAAAAAATAGAAGTCCTACCTGAGGGAATGCAGCGGGCCACCGATGAGGGAGCCCATTCGGCCAGGGTTCGGGACGGTGTGCTTCGGGGCCCTGCCACACAGCCTGCAGCACGTACTCACAGAAACGGCCTGCCAGGAGCTACTGCACATGCACGCAGACTCGAGCGCGCATATGCAGAGGTCCCAGCACTCTAATCAGCACCGGGACCTGGCTCCGCCTCCAATCCATTGGGCCATGCTGTGCCACAACCGAGGAGAAGCTGGGGAGCTGCCAGAATACCTACATCTTTTTTCGGCAATCTTAGAGGCAGACAAAAGCGGCGCACCTCGGGTGAGGGCGCCAGAAAAACAGGTTAGGGAAATGCTAGCCCATAGTACTGAACCCTGCAGAACCCCACTGGAAATGGCCTTCCAGTCACAAAAACACCCAACTATTACCCATTGCTCCACGACTCCGAGCCAATTTTGGATCCAACTTGCCACTTTGCACTGGATCCCATGGGCTTTTACTTTCATGACTAGTCTGCCATGTGAGACCTTATCAAAAGCCTTGCTAAAATTTATATACTCTACATTAAACGCACTACCCTCATTTAATTTTTTGAGGACATAACAAGGAGGGTCAATCAAGTTCGTCAGACATGACCTTCCCTTAAATTCATGCTGACTGAGCTTGATTAACCCATGTCTTTCTAAAAGAAGATTTATCCGATCCTTCAGAAATGTTTCCAATAATTTTCCCACCACTGAGGTAAGGCTGACTGGCCTGTAATTACTCAGTCTATCCCTTTCGCCTTTTTTAAACAAAGGTACAAAGTTAGCAGTCCTCCAGTACCATACCTGTAGCTAGAGAGGATTGGAAAATGATAGTCAGAGCTTCTGCTATTTCCTCTCTCGCTTCTCTTAACAGCCTGGGATACATTTCATCCGGGCCTAGGGATTTAACCACTTTCAAAGCTGCTAAGCCCCTTCATACTGCCTTTCTCACTGTTTATTTCATCTAATACTTCACACTCCTCCTCACTGATTGCAATGTCTGCGTCGCCCTCTCTTGTGAAAACAGACATAGTATTCATTAAGAACCATACTTCCGCCTCCACACACAAATTACCTTTATGGTCTCTAATAGACCCTACTCTACCTTAAGTTATCCTCTTGCTCTTAATGTATTTAGAAAACATGTTTGGGTTTTCCTTGCCAACATTTTTTTCATGCTCTCTTTGCTTTCCTAATTTCCTTTTTAATTGTACCCCTGCACTTTCTATAGTCCTCTAAAGTTTCTGCAGTATTGAGCCCTCGGTATCAGTCATAAGCCTCCCTTTTTTTCCTTTATCTTGCACTGCATGTTCCTCGACATCCAGGAGGCTCAGATGTGTTAGTCCCACCTTTTTTCTTTAAGGGAACATACTTGTTCTGAACCCTCTGGATCTCCTCCTTGAACACCTCCCATTTCTTGGACACTGATTTACCTTCAAGTAGCTATTTTTAAACCACTTTGGCTAAATCCCATCGCAACTTAACAAAATTGGCTTTTCCTCAATTGAGAACCGTTATTCCTGGTCTATCTTTGTCCTTTTCCATAACTATCCTAAATCTAACTGAATTATGATCACAAGCACCAAAATGCTCTCCCACTGATGCCTCTTCCACCTGCCCTTCTTCATTCCCCAAAACTAAGTACAAACCCACCCCCTCCCTTGTTGGGCTTGTGACAGACTGGCTTTAAAAAGTTCTCCCGAATGCATTTTAGGAATTCCACACCCTCTATACCTTTATTCAATAATATTTGTTGCTTTGCACTGTGGGTTCAGTAACATTCAGGGAAATTTGTTGGAGGTGCTGAGCCAGAGAGAAGGAAATAAACACTGTTGAAATGACATGAATGATTAAAGGCAATTCCATTCTTCCACTGTTGCCCTCAGTGGTTCTTCATCCTTAGAAACTCTTTCAATCCTGTTACCCCAATCAATGTGAAAACAGAATGCCAGATCAAGTCAGAATCTCAAAGAATGGTGGGCTAATGTTTCAAGTAGGATGGTTTATCCATTAAGATGGGCCCCACCAAAGGCTAACCTTTCAGCTGCCAACTTGATTTAATTGGTGTTCCTCTAGCATGTTCTATTTTTATTTCAGATTTCCAGCTCTTTAGATCTCTACTATTGCCAGCATTTGAAAAGAAGCTCTATGCTTAAGTACCACTGATATATTCTTATCCAGAACTCCTTCGCAATACTCAAATTAAATTGATTCTCTACCTCAAGCTGATCCTCCAAAATCCTGCATACATTTACTTGCTGCAGCACCATGGGAATGTGGAGTCAAAGTGGGGCATGACGATCACTTCAAAGTGCAACCACTGCACATCATTGGCATCAGGTTTCAACATTTCTTTGACTAAGCCATACAGACCAGGAGGTTCAACATTTAATTTCTGTCCAGTATGGAGTTTGCCAATTTCAGCTAGGGTAGCACTGGAGGAACTGCAATTATTAGTGGGTACTCTGGGGTTGGGAGAAGGGAGGGGGAAAAATGGCAACAATTGAAAATGCTGTTAACACTCATCAATTCAGACAGCATCTATGCAGAGAACAGCCAAGTTAACGTTTCAGGTATAGACTGTTCAAAAGAAGACCCTTCACATTCCTGAGCATTATCCAATGCTCTTCCCATCGCCCCATTTCCCGACAAGTACATTGTGGACACCGGATGGGCAATGGCTGCTCTACTTGAACAGCCTGCCAATATTATTCATGTGTGAGCATGGACAATAGTAAGTCACTTGGTAAAGGTACCAGATGGCTGCCAGCATCTGAAAAATCATATCCCAGCAAAGGATGAGAGAAAATTAGATTGTGTTTTAAAGCTCACTTTTTCTTCTATTAGCTACTTATGAAAAAAAACATTTAAATTTAAAAAAAACTGAAGTTTTACAAAACAGCAAGATTACATTTTGTAAATTAGATTTCCATAATTTTCTTTATTTCTAAAAATTTCCATCAGCTTAATTCTGTGCACTCAGATGCAATGCAAAAGGTGATCCATTTTAAAATCAGAGTCATCAGCCATTTGAAGCTTTGCAATCACTGCATCCAAAATCATGAGAATACTTAGTTTGTTTTATGTATAATCAGATGCACTTGATTTTGGGCCAAATATTGCAATTGTTATTTTGCTGGAAAAGACAATGCAAGGTGGAGTTGATCAACAAGGACCAATGCAACCCAAACCTACAGGTGTACAGGTTATCATCAGGCCTTCAACTTGCTGCATAATCATGTCATACTTAGATTTGAGAGAAGCCTCGGAGGGTTGGAAAACTTCACATTACAACAATATTGCTGGCAGTGTAAGCCAATTGGTCTTTTCTGTGGGGGCAGGGCGAGGAGAGGCTAACACAAACAGCAGTTTCAATGGGGTCAAGTTTCTGACCGCGCCTAAAACGGTGCAGCCCCGACGTGGACGCCCGTTTTTCGCGCCAAGCGCGCTACAAAAATCTACCTCGTAATTCTCTTGCTCCTTGCTGGTCTCTGGGAGCTCGGCGCGCAGACAGCAGGGGGCGGAGCCACAGATGCGTGCCGATTCTGCAAGTGGAGGGGGGCGGGGCCAAGTCAAATGAGGGAACGTCACGCTGGCAGCCGTGTGCGTTGGAGCGCGCGCAGTAGCCTAGAAACATTGGCACTCAGCCATTTTTAAAGGAACTTAAAGAAAAGTGTTGATTTGTCTCATGGACCTCTGGAAAGGTTTGGGATTGAACTTTGGTGATTTTTTGGTGTTTGAAGGAGTGCTTTTAGCAGCACTGTTGAATAAATTACCTGCTTAAATCAGTAAGTGCTGCTTTTCACTGCTAAACATCCAGAATAGGTGCTGCATAGGTGCATGCAAATTAAGGACTGTGTTTTGAAAAATAAGAGTGACAATTCAATACAGCAATGGACCAACGTCCAAGAACAAAGAATCTCTTGCATGAGGAAATGGCGATATTAGTCAACGTCATTGAGCAGAGATGGCAGGAGCTGGATACCAGCAACAGAGGTCGCATAAAAGTGCCACCTAAAGAAAAGAAACGTTGGAACCAAGTTGCAGAAAATTACTGCGCAGTGGTGCATACCCTGAGATCTGGAAGCCAGTGTTAAAGAAATGGCATGGCCTTGGTCAAGTAGTTAGTGTAAGTAATATTTTCATTTTTTAATGAAATCGTAATTGTAACGTGACTATCTGCATGTCCCACCCTGCAGAAAGACGCACTCTAAAAAGTTATATTTTACTCTTTGCGAAAGAAACTGGCCCACAACAAAAGGGAAGCAACTCGAACAGGAGGAGGCACACCCAATCTGCATCCACTAACACCCTTGGGGTAGCTGCTGTGATGAGTCGTACATTGAGAAAAGCAATCAGTACAGCACAAGCTGGGCCCGCACACGAAGAAGAGGCGAAGTCCTGAAAATGCATCGTGGCCCTTAAAATAAACCTGCTGCCTGGCCTGCTATGTGAGAGAGTACTTGTGCCACCCATCCTGCCCCCACCCCTGCTGTTAAACATTTGACTGTTCGGATATATTTTGCAGAACATGATGCTGCTCCCTGAGGATCCTGAAGATACAGAACAAGAACCAGTACAACCAGATGCGGACGATCCAGACTGGATGATGGCGGCGATGACTGAAATGTCTACAGGAGAGCTTCCAAATGAATGCTTATGAGCCCCCATTCAGGGGCATCAGAGTTTCAACCCCTTGCATAGATTCTGGTTCCACCTTCCATGGTTTTGATTCAGACGTTGCGAGTCCCAGTGGTGCTGGTGATATCATGAAGCAGTTTACACATTCACCCACCAGCCCACGGCTCTCACGCGAGTGCTGTCGTCTGGAACACCGAGCGCCTCACCATCCCAGCCTGCGCCTCCCAGTGCAGTGGTGCTGCAAGGCAGACCCAGGCAGAGGAGAAGGAGATTGGAGACACGCTCTCCTGAGATGCAGCATGCAACAGATGCGGCTCAGGTTGTGGCATTGGGTATGGAGACCAATGAGCTTACCCGATCACTCATCGGTGGCGTCAGTGCAGTGGGTGAAGAGGGGATGGTCCTGACGGGAGAAATAGCAGTAATGACACGGGAACTTAGGGAGGGAATGTCCGAGGGAGTGCAATCGACGGCACAGGCCGTCAGGGAGGGTATGCAAGTGGCAGCACAGGCCATCAGGGAGGTAGCTGCTACAATAAGGGCACACAGCCCGGCCAATCAAATAACACCCCCATGAATAAGTGAACATTCACAGATATGGATGAGACATGGTTGCAGCCTTTCTTTGCTGCTTTTGTTCTTGTTCTTGATGTAGCTGTAGTAGCGTTTTTCAAATTGAAATTGTTTTGCAAGTTTTGTAACTTTACAACTTGTGATCTTAGCGTTTTTAAGTGATTAGTGTAAATGCTCTCACATTTTGTAACTTATTTAATTTTGCACCTAAAAGTGATCTTGAAGTTTAAGTGATCTTGAGTGTAAGATTTTTCACATTGAAATTGTTCTGTAACTTTACAAGTTTATAAGTGATCTTCAAGAGTCATATTAAAAAGTAAAATTTGATACAATATTTTATTAGTGACTTTAACTTTTCAATAAAATATTTTTTCATTAAAATTGAATCATCTTCCATTAACACAACACAACGTAGGAACAACTGCAAAGAATAAACATGTCCATGCGCAACAGTGGTCGCAGAACCCTCAGGCATCAATAGTCGAAGCGTTCACGGATGAGCTGCTGGCGCAGGGCTCGAGCAATCGTTAAAGGAGCACAATGGACGGCCCTCCTCCGATATCGTGCTCCGGCATCAGGCACTTGCATGCTTTCCTGATCGTCGTCATCATCCTCATCCTGCTCTTCCAAAATACGATCAGGCACTGGACCCTCACGTAGGTCTCCTGGTTCCACTACCAGCTCCTGCTACCTCATGATGGCCAAGTTTTGGAGCATGCAGCACACAACAGTGAAGTGACCGACAATCTGAGGAGTGTTGCAAGTGGCCTCCGGAATGGTCCAGGCATCGGAAACGCTGTTTCAAAAAACCAATGGTCCTCTCGATGCTGCGCGTCGCAATGTGCACCATGTTGTATTGACGGTCAGCTTCTGTCTGAGTCACGTAAAGGGGCGTCATGAGCCAGGTGGTCAGGCCGTACCCTTTGTCTCCCAGTAGCCAGCTCTGCCCTTCTGGCTGCTGCTCAAACATGTCAGATATAACGCTGTCGCGTAGGATGGGTGCTGCCAGGGTATCTCGCATCGACTGACATGATGCGCTGCTCGTCTTCACACACAAGCTGCACATTGATGGAGTGGAAACCTTTTCTATTCCTGTACTGCTCGGAATCCTCCACAGGTGCTCGCAAGGAGATGTGGGTACAATCAATGCAGCCCTGTACCTTTGGGAAGCCAGCAACACTGAAGAAGCCCACAGCCCTCTCATGCATCGCTTGCGCGGTCATTGGGAAATTGATGAAGTCTTTCCTCCGTGCATACAGTGCAGCTGTGACCTGGTAAACGCAGGCATGTATTGCACGTTGAGAGATAGCGCACACATCTCCAGTTGTAGCCTGAAATTATCCCGAGGCATAGAAGGCAAGTGCAGCTGTTACCTTCACTTCAACGGACACGGCAGTTGGCGTTCTGCTTCTGGGCTGCAAATCTGCTCTCGGCATATCACAGATCTCAACGACAACTTCTCTGCGGAAACGCAGCCTTTTGAACACAATCAGCCTCGCTCATGTACAGATACGAGCACCTGACTCGATATTGCCGACGTGGGTAAGGTCTCCTGCCCATCAGCCTACAGGCTATGACGTTCTTGGTGCGGTGAGCTCTAATCAATTCTCTCCTATGCAGTGAATTGCTGGTGAACCATCGCATAATCCGTGGTGTTGACAATGCAGCACCCATTCTGCAATTACAAATGCAAGTTTCAAACTGGCTATCTCTCCCTATCCCATGGCCGAATGGCCTCAGCTTCCCTCGCAGCTCAAAGGCTGCTTGCTGTGTCTTCGGCTGCTGTTGAGCCACTGATGCCACCCATCTCCTACATGGAAGGAAGGCCTGCCAAAAGCACCACAGCTCGAAGGCTGCTGCTGCTTCACACAGGTAGGAATATTCAATATTTTGTATTTGCTTTGTTTATAATTTTTTTTATTCAGTATGGCTCTTTTTGTATAAGCAAGACTGTTAAATGCTTGTAAAATTTAATTACTTCCCTTTCCTCACTCTCCCGCCCCGCCCCCCCCCACCCCGTTCCCTACACCTGTTTGAGCATACAAAAATCTAGACTTACTCCATTCTAAGTTAGTTTGGAGTAAGTTTTCACTGCCTAAACTTTCAAAACAGGCGTAAGTGGCCAGACATGCCCCCTTTTGAAAAAAAATCTGTTCCAAAATAAAACTCTTCTAACTGACTAGAACTGGAGCAAACTAAATGCCGAGAATTGCAATTTCTAAGATACACCATTCTAAACCAGTTGCTCCAAAAAAATTGGAGCAATTCACCGAAACTTGACCACAATGTGCTGGTCTCAGCAAGTTGCCTGAGACATCTCTTACGAACACGAGAGAAGGCGGGGGGGGGGGGGGGGGGGGGGCGGTGAAATACTAGTGTTTTTCATACAAATACCAATGCCTTCAGTCTTCAACTCTTCTGCTGACTTGGTATAGGAAAATTACTGCAGCGATGTTGAGGAATAGGTGCAATAGCTTCAACAAGAACACTGCAGCTGCTAAGAGTACACAGCCTTAGCATCGGCAATGTGTTCTCAAGTGAACAAACCTATATTACGCGGAAAACTTTTAAACTCATTTGCCAAGTCCAAATCAAAGGTTTTGCAGAATCAAAGGCTAGCCTTTTAAAGTTGCTTTTATATTGCGCAAGACTCATGCAGGGACTGCCAACTGCTGTCCCATGGGTCCCATACAGGACAAGAAAACCCCAAACTGAGCATGGTAAACTTACTAGGGCTGCTGACCAGGAAAACCAATTCTTCCCAGCTGCTTTTCATAGCAAATTTGGGGTTTCTGTTGGCTACACGAGATCGACATGAGTAGTTACCCAACTCCACCCCTTATTCTTGGGAATTTTTTACCCCACTGATGAGCGAAACACAAATTGTTGAGCAAAACTGGAAATGCAAGTTCCTCTGAAAACTAAACATCGGTCTCACCCAACTGACATTGTTACTCATTCATTGTAAAGAACTACCCACGGAGTCTCATCAACTCTTACAAAACCATCTTATTGCCAATAAAAATCCAGCTGCTAAAAAATTTACACAACACACACCTGTTTTTATTAATGCATTGTGGAACTGTTACACCCAACTTCTATTGCATCAGTGTTGCACTGCAGCATTTTAATTTAAATTACACACACCCAGTGGCCACTAGTAGCAAACAAGCAGTTAGATACTTCACAGATG
Source organism: Pristiophorus japonicus (assembly GCF_044704955.1). Lineage (NCBI taxonomy): Eukaryota > Metazoa > Chordata > Chondrichthyes > Pristiophoridae > Pristiophorus > Pristiophorus japonicus. The sequence goes on along the minus strand of NC_091984.1, from coordinate 100,456,285 downwards.
ACAACCCTCTCATTGTTCAGCACAAGTACATTTTAGGTGTTTTTAATGTTTTTCTTTGGTCTCCCACTCCGCTACTGCAGGTATCCTGCAGTCAGTGTCCACAAAGTAACCAGCCTGATATTTTGCATATGAAAGTATTTATTATCTCCCTACTGCTAATGTCTTCACACAACACAATGATCAATTCTCTGCACAAGCACTCTGGCCAAAATGGTAGCCAGCAGTATATAAACCCAAGACTGGGAAAGCAGCATGCTTAAAACACGCTTAACACACTAAGACCCAAACTACAATATAAAAAGGTCCTTTTAAAACCACAGGGAAAAACAAAGCAGACGGCATCCTGCTAAAAATTCAAAATGAGTGTTTTCTGGGGAAGAGGGTGGAGGGAAAGGTTCAGAGTTATGTCTGAGTACTGTACCGTATTTCATTTGCGTCAAGGTAATGTTGCCCAGTACATTAGCCATTAGATAATTGGGAAGCTAGATGTGGCTGATTGCATGAGTAATAAATAATAATACACTATTGTTAGACGTGCCATCTCAATACTCATCCGCACAATGAATGTCTATGTGTTTTAATCATTTTTTGTTGGTAAAATTCTAAGATTAAAGCAGAATGTGCAATTAAAAAAATAATTGATCATTGTGTGCACTTTACTTCCTTGGTTACCATTTATTGATTATCTGCTAAAATGATGTGCATCACGGGTGAAAATACCAGCCTTCAGGATCATGGAAACACTTTGAAGAGGGGAGCAGTCATTGTAGTCAGGACCACCAATTAGAATTACTGCTCCAGGCCAGCAGAAAAAAGCATGTCCAGCCTATAACGAACAGCTCCAACAGGGCAAGTCATGGCAAACAGCAAGCAACATCCCACTGTGTTATGGATGGAGAGCCGGCAGATCTGGCGTGTCTTGTACGAGTTAACATTCTCAGCAATCACTCTGAAGAAGTCAAAGTACTGCTCGCAACTGCTGGACAAAATTCTAGAAGCTGCACTGAGATGTGCTGTGTCTGACGGAATTCATGCCGGATTCAAAACTTGAGAAAGTTTGAAAAGTTTTTCACTCAATGGTGGTAAATGTTTGTTATGTAAATATACATATTAACACCTGTATTGTGTGTTAGTTGTTCTTACCAAGATTCCTGCATGTAGCTATAACTGTCACCAACATAGCCATACCTGTACCTGGTCAACAATTTCTATTGGATAATCCTGTGCTAAGGTGATGTTAGCTCAGAAATTGCAGTCAGGGGCTTCCTGTGGGCGGATGCCTCCGACCAAAATTTTTTGTTTAACAAAAATACCTGGTGGTCCCGGAGGAACGTAGACTTGCGCTGAGGCCTAGCTGCACAGTCCAGCACAGTATGGGCATGTGCAGCCTGGGATCACATGGGCTGGACCAACCAATGAAAATGGCATATCCCCATTCACAGGGCCCAAGTTTCCACATGATTCGCACCTGATTTTTAGGAGCAACTGGTGGAGAACGGACTATCTTAGAAATCGCAATTCTCCACATTTTTTTTTCTGCAGTTCTAGTCAGGTAGAACAGTTCTACTTTGGAACAGAATTTTTTCTTCAAAAGGGGGCGTGTCCAGCCACTGACACCTGATTTGAAAGTTTCCACAGTGAAAACATACTCCAAACTAAAGTAGAATGGAGCAAGAGAAGATTTTTGTAGAACTGAAAAAACCTGTTCTACACATTAAAAAATCAGGCGCAGGTTACAAATTAGGCGTCCAGAACGAGGGGGGGGGGGAAGGGAAGTCATTAAATTCTATAATAAATCCTTATTTATACTTCTACAAATATTATACAAATGAATCCAACCTGAATAAACATTTTTAAGCAAAGAAAAGATTAAATAAACCATCTTCCTACCTGTGTGAAAGTGCTTCAGGCACGGAGAATGCTGCAGTCAGCCTGAGGCGCCCGTTCTTCCCGCCGGGGAGAGAGGGGAGAGGAGGCGCCCGTTCTTTCCGCGGGGGGGAAAAGAGGAGGCGCCCGTTCTTCCCGCCGGGGGGTGTGGGGGAAGGAGACAGTGAGAAGGCTGCAGTGAGATGTGCTGATGGCAATGTGCTTTTATTAAAAAAATGTTCAAAAATTAAACAGCTACAAAGAACAAAAATGGCCGAGTGCCAATGTTTTTTTTCCACACTGAGCATGCGCGAACGCTCCAACGCGCACGCACAGCGTTGCCGGCAGGAAAAAAACTAATTTAAATAGTACCCGCCCCCTCCCACTTACAAAATTGGCACGAGTGTAGGCTCCACCCCCCCGGGCACCGCGCCAGGCAGACAAGGAGCTGCAGAACGCTCCAGAATCGTGATTTTTTTTTTTTAGGCGCCGTTTTAGGCGCGAAAAACGGGCGCCCAGCTCGGAGGGGCGCCCATTTTTTATCGTGTGGAAACTTGGGCCCAATGTAATGGCAAGTTCTGTTTGTACGGAGCTGCCATTACTATCAATGGGGATAGCCCAAAAACACAAACATTTAAATAAGGAAAACAATTCACTTTTAAAATTAATTGAAATTGAATTTAATTAAAAGTTTAGACAAAAAAAAAAGTAGAAATTTAAAATGTTTCAATGGGGTAACGAAAAGAGTTTTTAAATATTAAAATTATTGATAACATTTTATTTTTCTATCTTTTAAAACTCTTACGCTGGTAAAAGCAGGCTTTACATCTGCTATTACCAGGCATAGGAGTTTGAAGGACATTCGTTGGGCAAGAGTTGAGCAAATAGCCCAAATCTTTGCCTGCAAAGGCCCTTCTCCCAGAGATGCGTTGGAACAGTCAGAAGAAATTTTGACAGTTTGCAAGTGCCGGATTTCGGCGCATGCTCATTGCACGGCAAGAACCTGCATTTGCAGGGCGCATAGAGACTGCAATTTTTGTCCCGATGTTTCGATTTCTCAATGTAAAAACAATTAAGGCAGTCTTCCAATGGAGGGAGATTCACAGCAGTGAACCACCGCTAAAATTCTCTCCACAAATCACTGAACTACAAAAGTAATTGATTAGCCGTCAAGTGCTTTGTGGCATTTGAAGGATATGAAAAGACACTATGAATTTCTTCTTTCTATCTATCTAATAATTTAGCTCTCAACAGTAACAAGGAGACAGCATGGTCTAAAAACAGAAAATGCTGGAAATCTCAACAGGTCAGGCACAGCAGTTTGGTTTCCCAAACACTAACTTACATCAAATCAAATTGATGCAATGAAGAGTTTTTTTACACCAGATGTTATCTGCCATCGAGGCAATTTTCTTGACACAAAGCAAAAATCAACACTTGGAACCATTTACCAGGAAGAGTGGTTGATCCCAAGACACTGGACTCAGTTAAGAAACTGCTGGATGCTGTAATGCAGAGATAGCAATGCTGTTGTTCTGAAAGGACAAGATCAGATGGGCTGAAAGGCCCTCTCCATCAGCATCTATCTTGAAGCTGGACAACTAGCAAACCTTCTCCTCCCAAGTGACAGTCTTTAGAAACAAACTGAACCAGTCTTCCAGTTGGCACACTCCACCTTGCCCATTCTCAGCAACATTTCTCAAGATCTTGACAAAAAAATCATTGCTTAAGTGTGGCCATCAACAAGGGACACCAAGAAAATAAAACGGTACCTTAATTAAAACTTTGCATACAATTGCACCACAAAAAAAAAAATCTGTACAAGCCTCATCCGCAAAATATGGAACTGTTCTAATCAGTCTGTCACCACTGTGTCGCAAAACGGTTCCTCTCCTCTCCGGATCAAGCTACAAAAGGTGAATCACCAAATTATGTCCAAGTGCTTCCCAAAGGGGGACATAAAAAAAAGAAAGTCACCTAGCCATGTTTACTGTGTACCTTGCAATACCTGGTTAAGGAGATGTGCTTTTACAGTACCAGCTTACTTTGCTCCAAATTGGGGAAGAGTAAACTGTATACCCCATTCTCCCCCTTTACACTGGGTATTAGATAGCATAGGGCATCAGATGAGATCCTAAGAGTGTAAATACATGGAATCTGCTCCCCTTGTTTACTTATTTTAATCAGCCTCATCTTAAACCAGATTGTAGACCCAATTTTTTGTGGTTCCACAATGTTATACCATCAAATACAGCCAGAAGGAGAATTGCAATTCTGCCATCAGCTGTACTCCTCTGGTATAAGTGCAACATGACTGGCACATGAACAGATGGCAGAATGAGAATGAGAAAAAAAAAAGAGAAATAGAGAATCAGAATTTTTCCTTGTGTGGTTATGAATGCTCCATCAAGCAACCAACTTGGGAGTGTACTAGTGATTCAAAACCACCCCTCAGTTATACAGCCAGAAGCTTCAAGTGGGTTAACATGCCACCACCTCTCTTGTGGAATCATGGAATCAGATATTCTCATAGGATTCTGCCATCCGATCCTTGCTCTCTAATCCCAAGTTTGCTTTTCAAATGCTTTTATTCAATTCTCTTTTAAATTATGGTTATAGTTTCTACAGCAATAGCCTGCTTGTAGTAAAGCATTTCATTTAAAAAATTCTAACTTCTCACGACATTCTTCCAGTTTCAACTAGTGAAAATACTCATTTTACCCTCTTTGACACATTACAATCTTCGTTGTTCCAATGAAAAGAACTTTAATTGAGTCTTAACACTCAGTCTTATTATTCTAATGAGTGTACTACATTATTTCCTATAATGGAGTGTCCAGAATTGCTTTGCACATTCTCTTAATTCCTGCAAAAGCCTCATTTCAAAATAATTTACTATTTTGAACGGGAATATAGCACCAAGTTCACAAGGAAAGTAAGTATTTTCAGATCACGTGACTTCAATCACATGAAGAACATGACCCAAATTGCAACACAAAGAAAAACAAACATTTCTAAACTGTTTACCTTTTTGTGCTTTTATCTACAACCAAAAAATTGGGTTGCAACCCAATGCAAGGTTGTAAGACAATTGATTAGTTCCGATCTTGATATAAGAGCATAAAGGTAAAGCTCAAGCAACATTATGATGCCAAGATAGTGTTACAGCTCATAACTCAAAGAAACAAAAACATAGCATGTAGAATCCCATGTAACATTTCTGAAAAATTGTCAGTTTTCACATCATCTGTCAGGGTGAGATTTCATAACAGCTGTGACGGGACAAAACACCAGTGACTGAAGAACATACGGACTCAAACTTAAAACTTCACTTCTAGGCATCCTAAAATTGATCAGCTGGTTAAGGTGGTGAGTAGCTGAATCATAGACGAGAAAGATCCCAGTTTCAATCTCTGGTCAATATTGAATTTTCCCAAATGAGACACAATTGTTGTGGTCAGGAGAGATGAGTTCCCATTCTCAATCGCTCCACAAATATCATCGCATGTATCACGGTGTCAGTTGCTCCTTTAGGCAATCAGAGTGCATACCTTTCATTAAAGTTGATTCGCTTTACCCTGCAGGTGTGTGTGTGTTGGGGGGGGGGGGGGGGGGAAAGAAGGGAGGAGAAAGGCGAGAGCGCGAGCGGAGGGAGAAAGGCGAGAGCGCGAGCGAGAAAAAGAAAGGAGAGCGAGAGCGAGAGAGAGAAAAAGAAAGGAGAGCGAGAGAGAGAGAGAGAAAAAGAAAGGAGAGCGAGAGAGAGCGAGAAAAGGAAAGGAGAGCGAGAGAGAGAGAGAGAGAGAAAAGGAAAGGAGAGCGAGAGAGAGAGAGAGAGAAAAAGAAAGGAGAGCGAGAGAGAGAGAGAGAAAAAGAAAGGAGAGCGAGAGAGAGAGAGAGAAAAAGAAAGGAGAGAGAGAGGAGGAGTTCCGACTTGATTACAATCCAGTGATCTCTGCTGGGGGGGTGGGGGTGCGAAGAGAGAAAGATATGATGTGATATATGCATTGTACATTCTTAGGACATCCGAAAGCACTTGCAGCCAATGAAGAACTTCTGAAGTGTAATCACTGTTGTTCAGCAGGGAAATACTGCAGCCAATCTACATACAGGAAGGTTCCACAAACAGCAATGAGATCAGTGAACACACAATCCATTTTTTGATGGTGTTGCTTGTCCAAGCCACTGGGGAGTTCCCTAGCTCCTTTGAAAATAGTGCCATCAGATCTTTAACACACTCCTAAAGGGGCTGACAAGTCCTCAGATTAATCTCTCATCTGAGGGACAGCATTTCTAACACTTCCCCAGAACAGTACTGCACTGAAGTGTCAGCTGACATTACATGCTCAAAGTCTCTGGAATAAAGCTGGAACAATCTTCTGGCTCACGGCCAGACAAGCAAAAAGATACAAGCAGCCTCAGTGGTGGTGCCCTGAGAGATGAGCAACTCTAGATTTCCAGACATTAAATCGAGCTAACATATTTCTATTTCAGATATAAATTTCTTCACCATTCGTATCTGAAACAATTGAGACATTCTATACTTTGTTACTTTTGGAAATACAATCCATCCAGATAAACATGCATTTGATTTATATGCAATATTCCAATAGGCCAAAACTTTCCAATTGCTCATTTACAGAACTCCTGAGCCAAGCACAACTTCAAGTACAGTATTCTTGCAGAATTGCTTATGCTTCAACCCGTTATCTAATCTAACGAGCATGCCCAAGCTTGGAAATTGATCCCTCATGCATTTCAGAGTACAGAGTGCAACGTAAATTGCCTGGCCATGGACTTCACCAGATTTGTTTATTCATTCTTAGGATATGGGAATAACTAGCTGTGATATCTTCACAGAGCACAGCACACAGAACTTCCTAACATGGAAGGCAGCTCTCCCGGAAGCCTCCGGAAATCTGCCTGGTTCTGTTTATTAACCATGCACTTGCAGTACACACTACGTCTACATCCAGTGTGGAGCTACAAACATTACAAGCTTACAGACATTACACTTCTCCCTCCTTAATGAAAAAGTTATTATAACAAACATCTTTACCAAATATGTACGGGGACCACATATCTTCACCACTCTTCCTGGTAACCACGTTAACCAATTATGGTGATGGTTCTTCTTAAAATCATCTGAAAAATCCCATCTGAACAGCTAGATTAAAATGGCAGGTGTAATCGGACATTTGGGGGAATATAGACATGACCGGGAACATTTTAAAGCGTATATGGATCGGCTAGAAATGTATTTCACTGCAAACAACATAATCGAAGTTCCAGACAATGCAGTCCAGAACCGGGCTGTGTTGGAACACAAGAAAGCGATGATCTTTTCCGGGTTCGGCATTATACGAAACCCTTATAAATCTGCTTGTGCCTGACGAGCTAAAGATCACAACGCTTAGAGATTTTAACGAAGCTGGAGCAGCACAATAACCCCAAACCATAAGAAATTGCTGAAAGCTATCGTTTCGGGATTCAGATTCAAAAGGCTGATGAAAGTATCAGTGATTACATCATAGCATTAAAAAAGCCATCAATGTACTGTAATTTTGGAAACTTTCAAAACCGAGCATTACGGATTGTTGTGTTTGTGGGGTGAAAAATGATGCAATCAGAAGAAAGTTATTGACGCCGGATGACTTGACTTTTGAGATTGCTTGTCAGATAGCGAGATCGATGGGCATGGCCGAACAATATTCGAGAATTAAATAATTATGGTCGTCAGTAAACCGAGGTAAAGCACCTGCAGGTTCAAAGTATTGGACAGTGGGGGCCCAAAGTCTCAGAAACTGGAAATTCTAACAGAGCGTCAAAGTCGTGCTATAGGTGCCTGGGACAACACATTGCTCAAAGTTGTCCATTGGTGAAGGCAGAGTGTTTCTTCTGCAGGAAGACTGGGCATCTTGCGAAGGCATGCCGACTGAAGGGTAAACCAGCTTCCAAAGCCATGAGTCCAGTGTTCAAAGCTAAGTGTAGAAATCCCAAGAGACTACATAGCATGGAAGAACAGCAGCAGGACGAGGAGATGTTAGAGTTACACGTCATCAGGAGCACGAGGTTAACAGACAGCGATTCGGAAAACATCAAAATCCACACAGATGTTGCAAGATTCAAGATACCAATGGAAACTGACACGGGTGCATCCGTGAGTGTAGTACCGGAGTAGCTGTACCTCGACAAATTGCATGATTTCCAACTGGAGAAATCCAAGATAGAGCTGCGAGGCTACTCGGGAGAGAAAATTCCTGTGGTAGGTCGTATCACCGTATCGGTGAAATATAAAGATCAATTTCAGAACTTGCCTCTAATAGTAGTAATGAAAGGAGACAAGACTGCCTTACTAGGAAGAAATTGGTTGAGCTCACTGAAGCTGGATTGGAGTAAGATTTTGTGTGGAAGCGAGATTTTCATCAACGGATGAGGTTATCAAGAAGCATCTGAAGATGTTCTGCGAAACGGGCAGTCCGATCCAAGGCTTCAAGGCGAGTGTCAGGTTACAGAAGGACGCTAGATCGGTTTACTACAAGCCACATTCCGTACCATATGCACTCAAGGAGAAAGTTGAGCAAGAATTCAAAAAAAGACGAGACTGAGAACATTATTTCTAAGATAGATCGATATAATTGGGCTACACCCATTGTTGTTGTACCTAAGTCCAATGGTAAGGCAAGATTGTGTAGTGATTATAAAGTAACCATAAACCAGGTTCTAGAGAGTAATGTCCCCAATACATTGCCGAATTTTGAAGATTTGTTCACAACACTGACAGGTGGTCAGATCTTGTCAAAACTGGATCTTACGAATGCCTACTTACAGCTTGAACTAGATGAGGAGTCGAAGTCATGTTTGACTATAAATACTCATCTAGGCCTATATCAATTTAATAGGCTACCATTTGGAGTGTCTTCCACCCCTGCCATATTCCAAGGGGTGATGAATCAGATTTTGTAAGGGATAGTATGTTATTTGGATGACATACTAATTTCAGCACCACATAGGCAAATTCATAACATATTGAATGAAGTCCTCAAAAGGCTAGAGAAGCACAGAGTACGAGTGTCTGCTCGTAAGTGAGAGTTATTTAAAAACTCAGTGCAGTACTTAGGGTACAGAGTAGACAAAGATGGTTAACATCCAAACATGGAAAAATTGGATGCAATTAGAAATGCACCCACTCCCAGGAATGTCACTAAACTTCGTTCATTCTTGGGTCTTTTGAACTATTATGGGAAGTTCCTACCAAATTTGGCTACAGTATTACATCCACTGAATGAAATTTTGAAGAAAAAAAAAGGTCCATTGGAAGTGGTCAAAAGAATGCAATATAGCATTCAAGGAGTGTAAAAGCAAATTGGTAGAGAGCACCATGTTAGTTCACTATGACATAGCGAAGGAGATTAAGCTACATGTGATGCCTCTCCATATGGAGTTGGGGCAGTAATCTCTCATGTATTACGTAGTGGGGAGGAGAGACCAATTGCTTTTGCTGCATGCACTCAGTGCCAGAGAGTGTAATTATGCGCAAATTGAAAGGGAAACTTTGGCATTAATTTTTGGGGTCAAGAAGTTTCACAAATACTTGTATGGTCGTAAGTTTACCATTGTTGCGGACCATAAGCCCCTAACAGAAATCCTCCATCCAAAGTCCCCAGTTCCAACATTAGCTGCAGCCCGAATGCAGAGATGGGCTTTGATTTTGTCAGCATATACATATGATATTGAATACAGACGATCAGCCGATCACAGTAATGCTAAGGAGAGAAAAGTGTAATGTCTAAGCTTGTAATGTTTGTAGCTCCACACTGTGGATGTGGATGTATTGTGTACTCTAAGTGCAGGGTTAATAATAAACAGAACCAGGCAGATTTCCGGAGGCTTCCGAGAGAGCTGCCTGCCATGTTAGGAAGCTCTGTGAGCTATGCTCTGAAAATATCACACTAGCAAGACCAGCATTTATTGTCCATCCCTAGTTGCCCTGTACAATGTGGTAGGAAGTTTCAGGATTTTGACCCAGATACGATGAAGGAATGACAATATATGTCCAAGTAGTGATGTGTGACTTAGATGGGAACTTGGAGGTGATAGTGTTCCCCTGCACGCGTTGCCTTTATCCTTCTATGTGATGGTCACAGATTTGGGAGATTCTGCCGAAGAAGCCTTGGAGAGTTGCTGCAGTACATCCTGCAGATAGTACATACTGCAGCCATGGTGCGGCAGTGGTGGAAAGAGTAAATTTTTAAGCTGTTAGATGAGGTGCTGATCAAGCAGACGGTTTTGTCCTGGATGGTGTTCAGCTTTTTTTTTTTTAAGTGTTGCTGCTGCTGCACTCATCCAGGCAAGTAGAGTATTCCATCACACTCCTGACGTGCCTTGGTGGTGGAGGATTCGGGGAGTTACAAGGTGAACCACACACCATCATCATTGGCGGTCCCTTGAAACAAGGATGACTTACTTCCAGACCAAAAAAGGATGAGTTCATAGGTGTGTCAATGAAGGATTTAATATTCCAGGTCCTGAATTACATCTTGAAGGGTGGAAGATGCCCGTCAAGACGACTGGAGACCAGCTCTGCTGCACGGACCTAGTGCGCACACATATCGCAGTATGGGCTGGCCCGTGCTGCCCCTGGGCAGTATCCGAGTGAATCTGCGCTGTACCCTCTCTATTGCCTCAATAGTCCTTCCATCAGTGCGAAGCCCAATACTGCACACAGCACTCAAACCATGGTCCTACTAAGGTTTTACAAAGATTCACCATTCATCTCAACTTTTATATCAGTATCTCGGATTTCCTTCACCTCGCTATCGGTAGCCGTGCTGTCAGCTGCCGAGGCCCCAAGCTCCAGAGGTTCCTCCTTAAACTTCTGTCTTTCCTCCTTTAAGACACTCCTTAAAACCTACCTGTGACCAAGCTGTCCCAACATCTCAAAGCACAGAATACTCCGCCTCTGACCTGCTCTAGTAGCCATGGCATTTATGCGGCTGATCAATTTAAGTTTCTGAAGGTCTGTCGAGACCAGAAATGCCATAGTTCCATTGGTTATATTTCAAGGCCCATGGCCAGAAACAATGGCAGCTCACAGCACCCTGCAGCAAGTTTGGCCTGATTGGATCTCTGGAGGTGGGCAAACCTTGCTGACGCAGGTATAAGCAACAGCCCATCTATACAATGCTGCAATATAAATGGAATGCTTGATGACTTGCCACCACTACCTGATTGCAAAAGTTGTTAATTTAAATAGTACTGATAGCATATTGGCTGTAGGTATTGACACAGCTTGCAACTGTGATCCAGTCATTTTAATTGTGTTGATTTCTCCCCACACAGTCAAGCTCAATAACTCTTTCCATCCAATTCCAATGTGGTCATGAGCACTAACCATATAAAGAAGCAATTCCAAAAATGGCACTAAAATTATGCAGAAAAATCAAATGAGTTCTCACTTCCAGACCACATTGCTTTTAATTTTTTTTCTAAATAATAGATCCTAATGACTTGCTCCTTCTGAAGTCTCGTCCCTCCCACCCCCAGTGTTCCTGAATCAGAACTTTTACAGCATAGAAAGAGACCAGTCAGACCATTGCACTTGTGTCAGCTCTCTGAGCTATTCACTTGGTCCCATTAGCCTTCCTTTTCAAAAGCTGCTACGGATTCAGATTCCACCAGTTTCTAGCAGAACATTTCATGTTCCAACCGCACTCACCATTAAAAAAAATTTCCAAATCTATCATCATTCCCCTATTTTGTTTGAACCAGTAAGTGACATTTGCCACAAAACTGTCAATTTCTGACAAGTGGCCCTTTTTGCAAGGAAAGCAATACTAAAACAATTGGCTCACAACAAACTAAAAATTTGTGGAAGTTTAGAATATTATTCTGCTTTGACAGTCAATGAAAACCAGCAAGTCCAGTGGTGTCCACCGGCTGTGAAACACTTGGAGCAAACTGATGGATTCCACATGTTCCCACTTTAGGATCACCTGGGCATGTACAAATCCTCGGGGGGGAGGGAATCGTTATTCCTTTTATGCGCTCTAATTACCAGCTCACCGTCCAATGGAATGATTTTATTCATTTTTCTTAGCAAACCTCTCGTATTTTTACACATATATCTGACCCTCCTAATCTTCTTCGTCTTAATTAAAATAGACCCAGTTTCTCTCATCTCACATCCTATTATCTTAGTGAATCTCTTCCATGCGTCGCTATGAACTCAACATCTTCCCTCCAGTAAGGTAACCAATTCTATTCCCTTTAGTTTGACCATTTAATGTACATGTCCTCTTATTTATCCCTACAGAATGTACCACCACACATTTATCCAGATTAACATTAATCTTACATCTACCTGCTAACTTATCTATATCATCACTCTCCTGACATCATTTAGTCCTCTTCATAGTTAACCACACTTGCTGTTTGTGCCATATGCAAATTTTAATATTTTAACCCCTATATTCAAGTCCTGATTTTTTTATATATACTTGGGCATCAGCGTTATCTTTTTAGCAGTACCCTCACATCTGAGTCAGAAGGTTGAGAGAGAGTTCAAGTTCCGCTCCAAATTCTTGACCATATAACCTCGGCTGAGAATTCAGTGCTGTACTGAGGAAGTACTGCATGTTGGAGGTGGCATCTTTCAGATGAGACGTTAAACCAATACAACATCCTTTCAGGTGGCCACATCCGATGGCGCTATTCGAATCCAGTCTTGGCCAATATTGATCCATCAACCAACATCACAAACACATGATCTGGTCATTACCTCATTGCTCTTTGTGGGACCTTGGCTGCAAGTTGGCTGCCACATTTCCTACATTGTAGCAGTGACTACACTGCAAAATTACTTCACTGGTTGGAACAGGATGTCCTGAAGTTGTGAAAGGTGCTATAGAAATGGATGATCTTTCTTTCAAGAAAAGCAATGCTCACAACACCGACCCCTGGGGAACATGTTATATTCTTCTCTCCTGTTAAACATTCAGTAAGGACTACTCTTTTCTGTTCTTCATCTAACTTTCTATCTATGCTGCCACACTCCCTTTAATACTGTGTCTCTTCATTTTATGATAAATCCTCTTGTGCAGCAGTTTATCAAATACCATTTGAAAATCCATACACCCACTACATTTCCTTATTACACTCTTATTTCCTCATATCTATTAAATTTTTCAGACACAACTTGTACAAATCCATTTTGGCTGCCCTTATTTCATTCATAACTTTCTAGTGAGGTGGTCACTCTTGCTGGAGTATGGATCCAAGTGTATCAGTTACCCTTGCATATCTCACCCATGAGAACATTCCTCAAATGTGGTCCAAGACAGTTAGTGCTGCTAAGATATTCAACAAATTGGGGCATCACAGCCAAGCTCAATCCAATGCCCATCTCAGATTTATACTTGTGCACTTCTCAGATGTGTCAGTGGACACTGATCAGGAATAGATTACTCCTCCTACATAGCTCGGGGCAACGAAGCTAGCTGTAGCATCTTAACTGCTTTTTCAGCAGAGATCATCTAACTTAACAAAACAAGAGATAGAACCTGGGAGGTTCTGATTTGGAAGGTTTAGCATTGTAGTGTATAGTGTCTTTACACAATAGGCTCTCATGGAAGCTGGGACTCGCTCTTTCAAAGATAAATTTTAATTGAATACAATTTTGCCTTAACCTAATAGACAAAGGAGGAGGAGGATGTTTCTTAACACTACACCCTTCCTATCATGCAATGTAAAGTGTCTCATCTATTATTACCTCTATTCCCATCAACAGCACAGCAAGATTGAAAACTCTGGGAATCGTGGAGTCAAGCCATTTTGTGGCACACTATCTCCTCCCCATTACATTTTAAATATCAGCATGTTAAAGAGCTGCAAATCCCAAATTCCTCTGAAAATTATTAGATTCCCAAATGCACTTCTAATCTCTCACTGGCATCACTGTTAAGTCATGTCCTTGCCCAATGTCTGCTGGAGGTACCACCCAGCCGAGCTCACTTTATTGCAATCAGTATTGGAAATCCTGGCTGACTGATCTGGGATCAGAGCGATTGGAGCCAGTCATTGCTCCTTATCACCAGTGTCACTGTGAAAACATTTTGATGCAGAATTAATTTTTAGTTCGGGCTGATGGGCGATTACACGAGCAAGTGTACAAAGCCTGACAAGTTTGTTACTTTAAACTCAAGTCCCTTGAATCCCAGATTCAAGAATAAAACTTCTTGGAAAATCAGTATTGATTTGCAACCATGTTAATAATAAAATACACAATGACAAACATGCAATACACAGAATATAAACCTTGCATTTTAAAAAGAATTGATATAATGTTGCGAAACCACAACCATATTTTGGAAAATGTAACTACCTGTATAGTTCAAGGTCAAAAGTAGGGTTTTTAAGAAAGAAAATGCCATTTGCCCTCCACCTTCCAACTGATAGCTCAGTTGGTAAATACACTACCTTTTATGCTACCAAGACATGAAGACCAGAAACATTTGGCCATGATCTCCAGTGAATTAGGCGATGTCAGCTGGGTTGGCAACGAAGTCCAATAATTTGCTTCAACATCCAGGACAAGGGATTGAGGGAAAAATATACATCAGCCTGACGTCATACTCCTGACTGCTATCCAAGGGTAGTGTTTCTGCTTTGGGCGCAATCGGGAAATTACAAAGCTTAGGTTGCAGATCAAATTTCTGCAAATATTAATTTGCATAATCACAAATGCAAAATCCAATCTTCCACTGGTCATTCACCAGATTTAAAAATCACTGAAAATGACTTGAAAAACTATATTGAACTATTTAATAGTTTCATTGGTGTACACCTAGTCAGTTTCTTAGTAAATTAAATATTTTTTAATATGAAAAAATCATGCCTACACTTTTTTTTTAAAAAAAAGAGTGCAATTTGAAGAACCTTCCCGAACTAAGGTAATTGGCGGAATGTAGCAATTTAGACCTGGCACAGTCAGTTTTGTGGGCAGGGTCTGAACCAGACGAATTGAAATTTGAAACAGCATATATGATTGCAGAAAACACAAATGTCGAAGTGGTTTTGGACGCAACTCAATTCCGCTTTTGCACTGGTTCGGCAGATTCTGCCTGGACTGCACTGATATTACTCGCGTAAACTCCAACCCCCAAGTAAGTGCTGCTAGAAAGTGCATGGAGTGACATCATGAGGGGACAGCAACGGGCTCAGCTGTGATGACCCAGATTGCTTAGGATCATACATGAACAATGGCCACATCGTCATGGTACCAAAGGATAGCTGGCTTCCAAGGAACCCAACACAAGTCAACGCCTTCAGGCTGGGGGCAAGGGATGGTGGTGGAGAAAAGAAAGCAATCTGGGAAGTCAAATCTGATTAAATCCTCAACTTAATGAAATCACAAATTAGCATTAAAGGGCAAAATCCACCACATCCAATAGTAAAAGTAACCAAGTGACTAAAGAGAATTAACTATCAACTTGGGAGAAAAATACATAAGGTTTTCAAACACAGATGCACAGTCAGTTCAAAGCATGCTGGTTGCAAAAGGAAACATAGAAACATAGAAAATAGGTGAGGAGCAGGCCATTCAGCCCTTCTAGCCTGCACCGCCATTCAATGAGTTCATGGCTGAACATGAAACTTCAGTACCCCCTTCCTGCTTTCTCGCCATACCCCTTGATCCCCGAGTAGCAAGGACTTCATCTAACTCCCTTTTGAATATATTTAGTGAATCGGCCTCAACTACTTTCTGTGGTAGAGAATTCCACAGGTTCACCACTCTCTGGGTGAAGAAGTTTCTCCTCATCTCGGTCCTAAATGGCTTACCCCTTATCCTTAGACTGTGACCCCTGGTTCTGGACTTCCCCAACATTGGGAACATTCTTCCTGCATCTAACCTGTCTAAACCCGTCAGAATTTTAAACGTTTCTATGAGGTCCCCTCTCATTCTTCTGAACTCGTGAATAAAAGCCCAGTTGATCCAGTCTTTCTTGATAGGTCAGTCCCACCATCCCGGGAATCAGTCTGGTGAATCTTCGCTGCACTCCCTCAATAGCAAGAATGTCCTTCCTCAGGTTAGGAGACCAAAACTGTACACAATACTCCAGGTGTGGCCTCACCAAGGTCCTGTACAACTGTAGCAACACCTCCCTGCCCCTGTACTCAAATCCCCTTGCTATGAAGGCCAACATGCCATTTGCTTTCTTAACCGCCTGCTGTACCTGCATGCCAACCTTCAATGACTGATGTACCATGACACCCAGGTCTCGTTGCACCTTCCCTTTTCCTAATCTGTCACCATTCAGATAATAGTCTGTCTCTCTGTTTTTACCACCAAAGTGGATAACCTCACATTTATCCACATTATACTTCATCTGCCATGCATTTGCCCACTCACCTAACCTATCCAAGTCACTCTGCAGCCTCATAGTATCCTCCTCGCAGCTCACACTGCCACCCAACTTAGTGTCATCCGCAAATTTGGAGATACTACATTTAATCCCCTCGTCTAAATCATTAATGTACAATGTAAACAGCTGGGGCCCCAGCACAGAACCTTGCGGTACCCCACTAGTCACTGCCTGCCATTCTGAAAAGTACCCATTTACTCCTACTCTTTGCTTCCTGTCTGACAACCAGTTCTCAATCCACATCAGCACACTACCCCCAATCCCATGTGCTTTAACTTTGCACATTAATCTCTTGTGTGGGACCTTGTCGAAAGCCTTCTGAAAGTCCAAATATACCACATCAACTGGTTCTCCTTTGTCCACTTTACTGGAAACATCCTCAAAAAATTCCAGAAGATTTGTCAAGCATGATTTCCCTTTCACAAATCCATTTTTTTTTTTTTTTTTAAATTCGTAGCCAATCGTTCCAATTCTTTGTCAAATCACAAACGCCAGAGGTCACCTTGCACACGCCAAGGATCACTCTGCACCAATGCTCTTAGCCAAAAGGCCTAGAGCCACTGCACCATTCCTGGAAGTACTGCAATACCAGGTTCGTGCCATGGAGGTGGATGGGTCAGGTCCCCCACACACCTCTGTGGAGGTGGATGGGTCAAGCCACCCCACCCACCTCCTGTTTCCAAAAAAGCAAGCATATACCTTCCTGATCCAGGGAGAACCACCCGGAGGTCATGGTGGCTACTCCCCTGTCAGGTCAGTTACGCATGATCTTAGCCAAAAGGCCGAGAAGCGATTTCACAAATCCATGCTGACTTGGACCTATCATGTCACCATTTTCCAAATGCGCTGCAATGACATCCTTAATAATTGATTCCATCATTTTACCCACTACTGAGGTCAGGCTGACCGGTCTATAATTCCCTCTTTTCTCTCACTCCTTTTTTAAAAATTGGGGTTACATTGGCTACCCTCCACTCAATAGGAACTGATCCAGAGTAAATGGAATGTTGGAAAATGACTGTCAATGCATCTGCTATTTCCAAGGCCACCTCCTTAAGTACTCTGGGATGCAGTCCATCAGGCCCTGGGGATTTATCGGCCTTCAATCCCATCAATTTCCCGACTAATAAGGATTTCCCTCAGTTCCTCCTCCTTACTAGACCCTATGACCCCTTTTATATCCGGAAGGTTGTTTGTGTCCTCCTTAGTGAATACCGAACCAAAATACTTGTTCAATTGGTCTGCCATTTCTTTGTTCCCCGTTATGACTTCCCCTGATTCTGACTGCAGGGGACTTACGTTTGTCTTTACTAACCTTTTCCTCTTTACATATCTATAGAAACTTTTGCAATCCGTCTTAATGTTCCCTGCAAGCTTCTTCTCGTACTCCATTTTCCCTGCCCTAATCAAACCCTTTGTCCTCCTCTGCTGAGTTCTAAATTTCTCCCAATTCGCTGCTATTTCTGGCCAATTTGTATGCCACTTCCTTGGCTTTAATACTATCCCTGATTTCTCTTGATAGCCACGGTTGAGCCACCTTCCCTTTTTTATTTTTACGCCAGACAGGAATGTATAATTGTTGTAATTCATCCATGCGGTCTCTAAATGTCTGCCATTACCCATCCACAGTCAACCCCTTAAGAATCATTCGCCAATCTATCCTAGCCAATTCACACCTCATACCTTCAAAGTTACCCTTCTTTAAGTTCTGGACCATGGTCTCTGAATTAACTGTTTCATTCTCCATCCTAATGCAGAATTCCACCATATTATGGTCACTCTTCCCCAAGGGGCCTCGCACAATGAGATTGCTAATTAGTCCTCTCTCATTACACAACACCCAGTCTAAGATGGCATCCCCCCTCGTTGGTTCCTCGACATATTGGTCTAGAAAACCATCCCTTATGCACTCCAGGAAATCCTCCTCCACTGTATTGCTTCCAGTTTGGCTAGCCCAATCTATGTGCATATTAAAGTCACCCATTATAACTGCTGCACCTTTATTGCATGCACCCCTAATTTCCTGTTTGATGCCCTCCCCAACATCACTACTACTGTTTGGAGGTCTGTACACAACTCCCACTCACGTTTTTTGCCCTTTGGTGTTCTGCAGCTTTACCCATATAGATTCCACAACATCCAAGCTAATGTCTTTCCTAACTATTGCATTAATCTCCTCTTTAACCAGCAATGCTACCCCACCTCCTTTTCCTTTTATTCTATCCTTCCTGAATGTTGAATACCCCTGGATGTTGAGTTCCCAGCCCTGATCATCCTGGAGCCACGTCTCCGTAATCCCAATCACATCATATTTGTTAACATCTATTTGCACAGTTAATTCATCCACCTTATTGCGGATACTCCTTGCATTAAGACACAAAGCCTTCAGGCTTGTTTTTTTAACACCCTTTGTCCTTTTAGAATTTTGCCCTTTTGTTCTTTGCCTTGGGTTTCTCCGCCCTCCACTTTTCCTCATCTCCTTTCTGTCTTTTGCTTTTGCCTCCTTTTTGTCTCCCTCTGTCTCCCTGCATTGGTTCCCATCCCCCTGCCATATTAGTTTAACTCCTCCCCAACAGCACTAGCAAACGCTCCCCCTAGGACATTGGTTCCGGTCCTGCCCAGGTGCAAACCGTCTGGTTTGTACTGGTCCCACCTCCCCCAGAACCGGTTCCAATGCCCCAGGAATTTGAATCCCTCCCTGCTGCACCACTGCTCAAGCCACGTATTCATCTGCGCTATCCTGCGTTCAGAGTGGTGAAAGTATAAAACTGTTACATTTTTTTTTTACATGCACATTTTTAAACCTAATATTTCTATTTCAAAAGAGAAATAAAACAAGCAGTAAAGTGGTTGACCGCTTATGAGGTTAGCTTGTTATCGGAAGGCAATGTTGTTAAATTTAACAATTTAAAATATTACAAATTTAAATATCAACTTTGGTCTGTTTGAGTAGACCAGCAGAAGAGTGCTGGAAAAGGAATATTGACAATACTGGGCTAGAATTTGCTAATGCAGGGTAGCTAACGATATCTGTCATTAGTCAGACTTGCCCATGCACCCTTCAGCTCAAAAAATGTTGCCCAAATTTGCTGAAAATGTGAGCTGATAATGTGAAACAAAGAAGAGGGCATTTGGGACTTCACTGAACATGTAAACTAACAGGGTATCTCCTTAACCAATGAGATTTAAGGATTGGGAAATAAACACAGGAAGGACTGAAGGAGAGTGAATTGAAGGGGTTGAATGCAATGTCAAACCAGGCACAGAGAAGAGGGAAAGAAAGATGAGAGAGAGAGAGAGAGAGAGAGAGAGACAAAAGGAAAAGTAACAAAAAGTAAACAAATTTAATATTTGACATTTTTAAAGTATCTGAAAAATTCTAAACCTGAAGGACTGAGATGCCATACTTCTAATAGTTGATTTTCGGTGCAAGAGAGTTTGATTGGTCATTAACATTTATCACATCGTTAAAAGGGTGCTTATGGTTTTAATGATACAAATTAACTTTGTGACAAGTTTTGGGGCAATTAATGGGCAAATGCAGCAAGTTCCGAAAACAACAGGAAGACTAACAGCAAGATGCCATTATCGCAAAGCTAACAGCAGAACGGCGCAACGCGGACAGCAGCTTTTGTATAGTCACATTTAACCATACAGCTGATCCACGCCTGAAGTTCCTATACCATTTACCCATAAATAATGGCGAGCCCCATTAGCCTTGCCATTATTTTGACAGCAAATTCTGGCCCATAAGTGCAGAGTGAGGAGTCATCTGCACTGGTGAAATAAGAGCCAAATGCCGACTGAACAGATATGCAAACAAAGATCAGAAAGTCAAACTGGCTCACAGCTAAATCTGCCTTAGATACCAGACACTAGTCAAAATGTAAACATCAGAATCACATTACATTCATCAAGTAATCCGAACTTGAGCATCTTTACAAGAGGAGAGGCGAACACCAAGGTAGAAGGAATGGGGAGGCGAAGGGAAGAAGAGGTGACTGAACAAATGATTGATGAATACTTAAGGAAACTTTGAATAACAACATGCAGTTATATAGTGCCTTTTACATAGGACAATGTCCCAAGGTGGTTCACAGAAGCGTAATCAGACAGAAATTGACAACCGAGCCAACAGGGGCGATATTAGGAGGGATGACTAAACTCTCGGTTAAAGAGGTAGATCTTTAGGAGGGTCTTAAAGAGCAAGAGAGAGGTGGAGATGGAGAGGCAGAGGTGTTGAAGGATGGAATTCCAGACATTCGGGCCTGGATGGGTGAAGGCCACCAATGATGGGGCAAAGGGAATGAGGGATGCACAAGAGGCCAGAGTTGGGAGGAATGCAAAGTTCTTAGAAGATTGTAGGGCTGGAAGAGGTGACAGAGATAGCGAGGGGTGAGGCCATGAAAGGATTTGAACATGAGGATGAGCATTTTAAATTGAAGGTGTTGGGGGACCAGAGCCAATATTGACCAGCAGGTCGAGGGGTGAAGGGTGAACAGGACTTGACACGGGTTAGCATATGGGTGCAGACTTTTGGATGAGCCGAAGTTTGTGGACGGGAGAAAATGGGAAGCCTGCAAGGAGAGCACTGGTGTTATCAAATGTTGAGGTTTCTTTCATAGAAAGATGAGAAAATAGGTGTAGGAGTAGCCCATTCGATCCTGCACCACGATTCAATAAAATCATGGCTGATCATTCCCTCAGTACCCCTTTCCTGCTGTCTCTCAAAACCCTTGATCCCTTTAGCCGTAAAGGCCATATCAAACTCCCTGTTGAATATATCCAATGAACTGGCCTCAACAACTATCTGCGGTGGGGAATTCCACAGGTTAACAACACTCTGAGTGAAGAAGTTTCTCCTCATCTCAGTCCTAAATGGCCTACCCCTTATCCTAAGACTGTCTCTCCTGGTTCTGGACTTCCCTATCATCGGGAGCATTCTTCCCATATCTAATGTCCCGTCCCGTCAGAATCTAGTAAGTTTCTATGAGATCCTTCTGAACTCCAGTGGTGTAAAGGCCCAGTTCATCCAGTCTCTCCTCATATGTCAGTCCCGCCATCCCGGGAATCAGTCTGGTGAACCTTCGCTGCACTCCCTCAATAACATGAACGTCCTTCCTCAGATTAGGAGACCAAAACTGAACACAATATTCCAGGTGAGGCCTCACCAAAGGACCTGTACAACTGTAGTAAGACCTCCCTGCTCCTATACTCAAATCACCTTGCTTTGAAGGCCAACATACTTCTTCACCGCCTGCTGTACCTGTATGCCAACTTTCAACGACTGATGGACCATGACACCCAGGTGTCGTTGCACCTCCCCTTTTCCGAATCTGCCACCATTCAAATAATATTCTGCCTTCGTGTTTTTGCCCCCAAAGTGGATAACCTCACATTTATCCACATTATACTGCATCGGCCATGCATTGGCCCACTCACCTAACCTGTCCAAGTCACCCTGCAGCCTTTTAGCGTCCTCCTTGCAGCTTACACCGCCACCCAGTTTAGTGTCATCCGCAAACTTGGAGATATTACACTCAATTCCTTCATCTAAATCATTAATGTATATTGTAAAGTGCTGGGGTCCCAGCACTGAGCCCTGCGGCGCTCCACTAGTCACTGCCTGCCATTCTGAAAAGGACCCGTTTATCCAGACTCTCTGCTTCCTGTCTGCCAACCAGTTCTCTATCCATGTCAATACATTACCCCCAATAGCATTTGCTTTGATTTTGCACACCAATTTCTTGTGTGGGACCTTGTCAAAAGCCTTTTGAAAGTTCAAATACACCACATCCACTGGTTCTCCTTGTCCACTCTACTTGTTACATCCTCAAAAAACTCCAGAAGATTTGTCAAGCATGATTTCCCTTTCATAAATCCATGCTGACTTGGACCGATCCTGTCACTGCTTTCCAAATGCACTGCTATTTCATCTTTATTGATTCCAACATTTTCCCCACTACCGATTTCAGGTTAACCAGTCTATAATTACCCGCCTTCTCTCCCTCCTTTTTAAAAAGAAAAGCGGTGTTACATTCGCTACCCTCCAGTCCATAGGAACTGATCCAGAGTTGATAGACTGTTGGAAAATGATCACCAATGCATTCACTATTTCTATGGCCACTTCCTTAAGTACTCTGGGATGCAGACTATCAGGCCCCAGGGATTTATTGGCCTTAAATCTCATCAATTTCCCCAACACAATTTCCCGCTTTACAAGGATATCCTTTAATTCCTCCTTCTCACTAGACCAGAGGTCCCCTAGTATTTCCAGAAGGTTCTTTGTCTTCCTTCATGAAAACAGAACCAAAGTATTTGTTTAACTGGTCCGCCATTTCTTTATTTCTAACAAAGACTTGGACTGGAATGAATGTTGGGGAAATGGAAGCAAAGTGAAATGATTTTGGAAGAGAGTTCCAGAGGGCAGAAGTAGTGACTGAAATAATCCACTGCAAAGAAGGTAGTCAAGGGTTTTCATGAAATCTTATAAAAAGGTAAGAAAGAGGGACCTCAACCGAGTATTTTAATCTCATGCAAAAAATAAAGTATAGACTTATGGGCTGGAATGACAGGTTAAAAGCAACAAACTGCAAATCAAGTGTAAACCTCGCAAAATTATACAATTGTAAACTCAGATACAATCATAGTAATTAAAATTTCCTACAGAGCATGTCCACAAAAAAAGTTACTAAAATAAACCTCCATACTAAAACACTGTGTACAAGTTCTGAGGGGGCAGCAGACACAGGTCATGTATAGAGGATAAGAGCAAGGTTTCAGTGACTTGCACAACATAAACTCTGTGACTCACTGCTTTGCTGTTGGCACGAGGGAGATCTGACCTTCGGAACTTAAGTGCTTTAACTTGCACAAACTGCTGCCATTTTGCTTACACAAAAGCTTTGAAATAAAAATATTTTTTCCACAGTTTAAAGAAAATAAAAGGCTTGCATTTATATAGTATCTTTCATGACCACCGGATGCCCCAAAGCACTTTTCAGCCAATTAAATACTTTGAAGTGTCGTCACTGTTGCAATGTAGGAAATTTTGTGAAATTGCTCGTACAGAAAACAATTTTTTTTTTTTAAATCGGATGAGTGTCTCATCTGAAACATTGAGCCTTAACTTTATTTCCCAGCTGCTGACTGACTAATCTACTGTGTCAATTTCCAGTTTTACAATACATATGAGCACAGATGCAGCACTCCAGAATAAAATGGCAGATCATGTGAAGCTGCCTGAAACTGGCAAGAAAGTGATTGAAGTAAATATTGCTAATAGTTTACAAAAAATGAAACTACTCCTGAACAGATGGTTTGGGTGGGGATGAAATGTTCCAGCAGTGGCTCAGTGGAGGAATGAATCACAAGCATGAACAGAAATCTCATTGTACATGTCATTCAACATAAACCACACTGCACAAGATGGCCAATCCTAAGAAAGCAACAAGGTTCTACAAAACTTCTATTCCAAAATGACCACACCAATACCCAAGTGTATAGTTTTTTATAAACATACCATGTCCCAGAATATAGAAAAACATAAGCACTGCTGGGTCGAGCTTAAATACACTGTCAGCCCCTTTCCACTAGACTTGGAAGAGTCACGAATCACTGAAGTTTATAACATAAGTCTCGATCCTGGTATCATTTACGAGAATGTGTATTTAAAACTTACTCTGCTTCATATATAAAGACTAGTGTTATCCAATATGTTTGCAACATGTGGCTAATTGGGAATCCAGATATGGTTAATTGCATTTCCGATTTAGTAAATTAAAATGAGGAACAGACACTGTTGTTGGGCATGTGATCGCAATACTCATATGGGAACGATGTTACTATGCATGTTTTTACCATTTTGAGTCGTTAAAATCGTAACACACAAAGCAGTACTTTTTGATCATTGTGAATGCTTTACTTCCTTGGTGGAATGGTGGAAATATACATGAAGTACATTTAGCTGTATGCTGTGCGAATGCAAGGAGTTTTCTACTAAAATCACTGCTTGGCTAAAATGATGTCACCTCAATAATTTATATTGAGCACTGCTCCAGACCCAGGTGGTTTGCAACAAATCAACTGATTTTCACTCATCACAGCAACCTTTTCACACGACTATCAATGGCAGTCGTATGCATGAGAATCTCGTGCAGTTCTCACCTTCCCATATCCTCTGACCAAAAGACGTTTTTCTTTGGCACCACTTAGCATTTCTTCTCTAAGCTATAGGCTTCGATGGAATTTCACC
Source organism: Pristiophorus japonicus (assembly GCF_044704955.1). Classification (NCBI taxonomy): domain Eukaryota; kingdom Metazoa; phylum Chordata; class Chondrichthyes; family Pristiophoridae; genus Pristiophorus; species Pristiophorus japonicus. The sequence goes on along the minus strand of NC_091984.1, from coordinate 100,431,745 downwards.
AATTTGATAACGATGGATTTGAAGCTAACCGCCTCCATTATTTTCGGAGGATGGGAGAAATCGGGACAAACTCACCATTACTGACTGATCGGACGCGCACATCAACGGGTTCCTCAACGCTTCTCGTACCATCTCCATCCGAGGATTTTGCGAAAGTACGCCGACCCCGAAGGGTTGTTCCCGACCCACTCGCCATTAGCTTCCTGCCATGGGGGAAACCAGAGAGAAATTACCGACAGAGCAAAGAAACAGAACACCAGGAAATCGGGCTCAAAGCCCCACTTAAGTAACAGTCCGCACTTGGCCATTAAAAAAAGTCAAGACTTTTGTTCCGCTGGATATATAAAAGTTAACAAGGGTGCTTAAATATTAGCATGGCATCATGTTTAATCCAAAAATTACAGGCAAGAAAGTAAACGCAACGTTCAGACAATTTTAAAGAGGGGTGCGCAGAGACAGATGCCAGGAAAGCACGTTTTAAACAGTAAAACAAACATTGATTCAAATTACTAAAATTACATAACTTGAAAGGGAAGTTAGCAGCGAGCTTCTGTTGACTAGCAGCTTAGCAAGAACAAGCCACAGACAAAAGTCATTGGCCAGGTGCAATCTCTCTGCCGCCGGGTCATTCTCTGCTCCGAGGATACAATGTTTCCGTTTCACAGTCTCAGGACACGATGTTTATCCGGAGCCTGTGCGTTACCGGGTGTGAGAAGGTCGCGGCAGAGCGGGGAAGAGAAGAGACCGAGAGAGGAGGGTGGAAGATGCCCAGGTCAGGCGAGAGAAACGGCAGCACTCCCAGCTCTATCCGATACCGTGTAGCGGCTGGAGGACTTCCCCCACAATCAATGAAAGGCGGGAGCCGGCAGCGACCGCAACAGAACCCGGGCAGACTGCGAAATGACTGGTCCTTACAGCGGGTGTTAATCGCAGAGCTTCTCCCTTGCCTTGCCCGGCCCGGCTAGGCTCACTTCCTCCCGTACTCGATACAAATGTAGCTGTTGTAACTCTCAGGGTTCGGGAAAAGCACGTGACCGGCAGCGCACGGACGCAATGCAGGGGAAAGGTGAAGGCAGTGCGCTTGTCCCTGCCTCGTGTGCGCACCGGGCCCGCGGATAGCAAGACACGCCGAGACTCCAGTCTGACCGCTCGTAACCTCCCTCACTCTCACCCCGCCCCCGGCTGGATATCCAGATGAGCAAAGTCGGGAAAGTGATTTCAACACTGATTGACTCATTCTATGAAGGTCGAACTGAATCAATGGGGAGGAGGAAGTGATAAAACAAGAGCAGGAAAAATGACAGGAGGTAGCTGTTTGCCCGAATAGTACATTAAAACAATGTCCACAATAGTATCAGTGAAGGGGCCTCAACTATTTACAATCTATATTAATGACGGATGAAGAGTGTATTGTAGCCAAATTTGCTGACCAAACAAAGATAGGTGGGAAAGCAAGTTGTGAGGAGAACACAAAGGGGACGAAATTGCCCCTTTTTTTAAGAGCCGTTACCACCTCACCGGAAAGGAGTGGAGTAGCCAACAATCTGGACATTGCACTCATCAATTTTTTCGGCAGAGAAGGTGACCGCCCTACTTGTGTTCCAGCCCAGCAGTACCTCCTTTCTGCTCCGTGAGGGAAATTGCCCCGTGGCAGCGGAACAGTGCCCCCAACAGCTTTTCCCGCTGGGAAGCCATTGGTTGGGCGGCGCATCAGCCCTTAAAGGGAAGGGCGCATCAGCCCTTAAAGGGAAGGGCACAACACCGTGGTCGCCATTTTATTTTAATTGACGGCCGAATCTGAATTTGCCCTGACAATGTTGGCCACGGGTTCGCCAGGCAGCTTGGCAACCCCTCTTGAATGCCGGACCACTGGCCCAGCCGAAGCCCCCCCTCGCTCATGACACTGCCTGCCTTCCGCCCAGCTGCTGACCTAAACACCGCCCCAACACTCTGAAATTGAAAAAGAGGGCAAAATTGCATTAATTGCCGCCCCATCAATTAGGGCAGTAAATCAACAATTAAATCAGTAAGTGCGCTCATTTGGGGCAGAGGGCACTTTAGGCCCCAAAGAGTCTGCAAAGGGATATAGATAGATTAAGTGAGTGGGCAAAAATTTGGCAGATGGAGTATAATGTGGGAAAATGTGAGGTTATCCACTTTGGTAAGAAGAACAGCAAGGCAAAATATTATTTAAATGGAGAGAGAAATGGGGATATGCTGCGGAGAGATCTAGGTGTCTTCGTACATGAAACACAAAAGTTAGCCTGCAGGTACAGCAAGTAATTAGGAAGGCAAATGGAATGTTGGCCTTTATTGCAAGGGGCATGGAGTATAAAAGTAGCGAAGTCTTGCTACAACTGTACAGGGCATTGGTGAGACCACACCTGGAGTACTGAGTTATTTATTTAAGGAGGGATATACTTGCATTGGAGGCAGTTCAGAGAAGGTTGACTAGGTTGATTCCTGGGATGAAGGGGTTGTCTTATGAGGAAGGTTGGGCCTGTACTCATTGGAGTTTAGAAGAATGAGAGGTGATCTTATTGAAACATATAAGATTCTGAGTGGGCTTGACAGGGTAGATGCTGAGAAGATATTTCCTCTTATGGGGGAATCTAGAACTAGGGGGCATTGTTTCAGAATAAGGGGTCATCCATTTAAGACAGAGATGAGGACGAATTTCTTCTCCAAGGGTCGTGAATCTTTGGAATTCTCTACCCCAGAGAGCTGGGTCATTGAATATATTGAAGGCTGAGATAAACAGATTCTTGAACTGTAGGGGAGTCGAGGGTTATGGGGAACAGGCAGGAAAGTGGAGTTGAGGACAAGATCAGATCAGCCATGATCTTATTGAATGGCGTAGCAGGCTTGAGGGCAGCATGGCCTACTCTAATCCTGCTCCTATTATGTTCTTATGTTCCTTCTCTGCATGAATGAAAATAGTCTTTTATGCTATAAACCATTCACTCCATAAGTCACGCTTCACTCAGTCTCCTGAAAGAATGTACTGTGACATTTCTCCCTCAACTCCAAAAGTAATCAACTAGAACTCGTTTTTTATAATTACTGTTTTTGTTCCCTTTTCTGACTCTTGCTGGGGTGCAGTTAAAAGGGTGCAGACAGCCTTCCATTGCCATACCAAAGGAATTAATTAGAGCCTGTACTTGTCAGCACAGTAAGCAACATATGCCCATTGTATTGTGCATTTAAGGTCCAACAACAGTCAAGATAGGGAATTATACATCTCAAACCTTTCTGGTCCACTAGGAGGCTGGAATTCCTGTGTCAGGTCTGAAGGAAAACTAGGGTCCTTGACCTGGTACGGTCCCACTGATCCAAGAAAGGATCAAGTTCACCTTGGCTAGGTCGTCGTCATAGATGAGTCTTCAATTTAGAATCCTGGAAGGGGCAGCAAAAAAAATCGCAAGAGAAAATTGAATACTTGACTGGAAGATGTGGCATTCAGACCACGCTGTGCTGGCAAATGGTATGAAGACCCTACACTTGGCAGATTCTTCAAAGGGGACTTCTCTGGGGGTGCATGAGATAAAGTGGGGGGAGGAAAGAGGATGCACACATCAACAGACCATATTCATGTGACACATATCTTGACCCTTTGACACCCGCCTGCATTTCAGATCCTACAATAATGAACAGAACTATTATGCATTTACAAACATAAACATCTATAATTAAATAAAAAGATTTTCCCATTTCACTTTGTTAGGTTTGTTGAAGCTTGGTTCAAATGTGAACAATAGTATTGATGGCACACTATTTCACTTCGTAATATTCTCTGCAATACCTGTTAATTCAACCAAAACCTAAATTGGTGGATGTTTATAACTGCTTTCATCCTAGCCTTAGAAAAGTTCCAGTGCCACCGGCTCCCAAAATGGAAGTTTCATACAACTGTTCGAATACCTCCAATCAGGTTTCAGCCTTTGCCACAGCTCTGAAACGACCCCGATCAAGTCACAAATGGCACCCTATATGACTGTGACAAAGGTAAACTATCCTACCTCATCCTTCTTGACTTGTCTGCAGCCTTTGACACGGTTAACCACATCATCTTCCTCCAATATCTCACCTCCATCATCGGGCTGGGTGGGACTGTAATCGCCTGGTACCATTCCTATCCTATCGTAGAATCACGTGCAATGGCTTCTCTTCCCACTCCCACATACCATTACCTCTGGAGTCCCCCAAGGATCTATGCTTTGCCCCCTCCTATTTCTCATCTACACCCTGCTTCTCACTGACATCATAAGAACATAAATAGGAGCTGGAGTAGGCCATTTGTCCTTTCGAGCTGCTCTGCCATTCAACAAGATCATGGCTGATATTCTACCTCAACTCCACCTTCCCCCCATTATCCCCATATCCCTTAATTTATTTAGATCCCAAAAAGTTATCGACCTCTATCTTGAATATACTCAAAAGATTGAGCATCCACAGCCCTCTTGGGTAGAGAATTCCAAAGTTTCACCACTCTCAGAGAAGAAATTTCTCCTCCTCTCAGTCCTAATGGCCAAGCCCTTATTCTGAAACTGTGACCCTGTGTTCTCGATTCCCCAGCCAGGGGAAACATTTTCTCAGCATTAAGCCCCTTAAGAATTGTTTCTGTTTCAATTAGATCACCTCTCATTCTATCAAACTCTCGGGAATATAGGCCTAGTCTACTCAATCTCTCCTTATAGGGTAATCCCCTCATCCCAGGAACCAGTCGTGAAACCTTGTTGCAATCCCTCGAAAGCAAGTCTTTCCTTAGCATTTCCTAGCATTTAAAGAATTAATACATAAATTACAACAAACATTCCTTTAAGGCACAAAAACCCCACAGGAAAAGTGGTCCAACCATGGCTTACAAGAGAAGTAAAGATAGTATTAAATCAAAGGAAGAGGCTTATAATGTTGCCAACAAAGGCGGTAAGCCTGAGGATTGGGAGGATTTTAGAATTCAGCAAAGGAGGACCAAGAAATTGATAAAGAAAGGGAAAGAGAGTAAACTAGCAAGAGACATAAAAACAGACTGTAAATCTATAGATATGTAAAAAGGAAAAGATTAGCAAAAGTAAATGTGGGTCCCCTACAGGCTGAGATAGAAGAAATTATAATGGGGAATAAGGAAATGGCAGAGAAATTAAACAAATACTTTTTGTCTGTCTTTACAGAAGAAGACACGAAAAACCTCCCGGGAATAGTGGAGTGCCAAGGGTCTAGCGAGAATGATGAACTGAAAGAAATTAATATTAGTAAAAAAATATAGTACTGGAGAAATTAATGGGACTGAAAGCCGGTAAATCCCCTGGACCTGATGGCCTACATCCTAGAGTTTTGAAAGAGGTGGCTATAGAGATAGTGGATGCATTGGTTGTCATCTGGAACGGTTCCCACAGATTGGAAGGTAGCTAACGTAATCCCGCTATTTAAGAATGGAGGGAACTACAGACCAGTTAGCCTGACTTCTGTCGTAGGGAAAATGCTAGAATTTATTATTAAGGATGTGGTTGGTAACAGGGCACTTCGAAAATAATAATAGATTGGGCAGAGTCAACATGGATTATGAAAGGGAAATCATGCTTGACAAATCTATTAGAGATTTTTGAGTTTGTAATTAGCAGAATAGATAAGGGGCGACCAGTGGATGTGGTGTATTTGGATTTTCAGAAGGCATTCGATAAGGTGCCACACAAGAGGTTATTGACCAAAATTAGGGGCTCTTGGCATTGAGGGTAATATACTAGCATGGATTGAGGATTGGTTAACAGACAGAAAACAGAGAGTAGGAATAAACGGATCATTTTCAGGTTGGCAGGCTGTAACTAGTGGGGTACAGCAAGGATCATTGTTTGGGTTCCAGCTATTCACAATCAATATCAATGATTTGGATGAGGGGACTAAATGTAATATATCCAAGTTTGCTGATGATACAAAGCTAGGTGGGAATGTAAGTTGTGAAGGATGCAAAGAGACTTCAAGGGAATTTAGGCAGGCTAAGTGAGTGGGCAAGAATATGGCAAATGGAATGTAATGTGGAGAAATGTGAAGTTATCCACTTTGGTAGGAAAAATAGAAAAGCAGAATATTTTTTAAATGGTGAGAGATTGGGAAATGTTGGTGTTCAACGAAACCTGGGTGTCCTTGTACATGAATCACTGAAAGTTAACATGCAGGTACAGCAAGCAATTAAGAAAGCAGATGGTATGTTGGCCTTTATTACAAAAATATTTGAGTATAAGAGTAAAGACGTCTTATTGCAATTGTATACAGCCCTGGTGAGACTGCACCTTGGAGCATTGTGTACAGTTTTGGTCTTACCTATAGAAGGATATACTTGCCATTGAGGGAGTGCAACGAAGGTTCACCAGACTGATTCCTGGGATGGGGGGATTGTCCTATGAGGAGAGATTGAGTAGATTAGGCTGATATTCTCTGGAGTTTAGAAGAATGAGAGGTGATCTCATTGAAACATACAAAATACTTACACGGTTTGACAGGCTAGATGCAGGGAGGATGTTTCCTCTGGCTGGGGAGTCTTGAACCAGGGGTCACAGTCTCAGAATAAGGGGTCGGCCATTTAGGACTGAGATGAGGAGAAATTTCTTCACTCAGAGAGTGATGAATCTTTGGAATTCTCTACCCAATAGGGCTGTGGAGGCTCAGTCTTTGAGTATATTCAAGACAGAGATCGATAGATTTTTGGATATTAAGGGAATCAAAGGATATAGGGATAGTGCAGGAGAGTGGAGTTGTGGTAGAAGATCAGTCATTATCTCATTGAATGGCGGAGCAGGCTCAAGGGGCTGAATGGCCGACTCCTGCTCCTAATTCTTATATTCTTATCTAAGGTAAGGGGACCAGAACTGTACACAGTACTCCAGGTGTGGCCTCACCAATGCTCTGTATAATTCTCGTAAGACTTCTTTATTCTTATACTCTAATCCCTTTGTAACAAAAGCTAATTACCGCAATCGAACTTTTTTGAAGACGATCACGATTACCGCGTCTCTGAGATCCCCTGGCATGCTCTCCTCCTTCCAGATGAAAGAAATGAAATTGTGTATTCGTGCCAAAAGTGCTTCTCCGCCATGTTTTCGTGCTTCAGCGGGGATTCCATCTGCTCCTGAGGCCTTATTGTTTTTCAGTTAACGGATGGCCTTTTTTAATTTTTTGCCGGGCTGGGCTGAGATGGTGGCGAGTAGCATGCTGTGGGATGGAGTCGGGACACGAACGTCGAAGACAGAGTCTTGGTTGAGGAGATTTTCAAAGTGCTCCTTCCAGGGAGCACTGACTGCCTCTCTGTCCTTGATGAGTACCTCTCTGTTCTTGGCCAGCAGTGGGTTAGGGCCTTGGGTGCTTGGGCCGTAGGTGGCCTTGACTATGCTGAAGAATCCACGCATGTCATGGTTGTCGGCTAGTTGCTGGATCTCCAACATCATTTGTTCTTTAGGTCGTGAATTTTTTGTTGAACCTCGGCCTTCAGACGTCTGTGGAGCTGCTTTCTTGCTCTCGAGTTGTGTTGCTGTTTCCAGTCCAAGAATGCTTAGCGCTTGCGGCTTATTAGCTCCTGGATCTCTTGATCGTTCTCGTTGAACCAGCCTTGGTGTTTCCTGGTGTCTCTTCACAGGTGCTAATTATGGAGGCCTTGAGGGCAGACCAGGTGCTGTGGACATTCTGCATCTCTGGGTCACTGGGAGTCGCCACGTTGGCAGTGAGGCACTGGTTGAATAGGACTTTCTTAGCCAGGTCATGGAGTGCTCCAGCGTTGATTTTTCTGTGGCATTGTTTCTGTTGTTATCACTATTTTGGGGCTACGTTGACGGTGATGACAGAGCGGATTAGGTGATGGTCCATCCAGCAGTCGTCAGCTCCTGTCATGGCGCAGGTGATGCGCATGTCCTTGCGGTCCTTTGCTCAGGCGATGACGTAGTCTAGCAGATGCCAATGCTTGGAGCAAGGGTGCTGCCATGAAGCCTTATACTTGCCTTTCTGATGGAACAGGGTGTTGGTTATGACAAGGCCATGTATAAGCATTTCGTCAGGAGGAGGGTACCGTTGGAGTTGGTTTTCCCTACCCCCTCTCTGCCAAGCACACCTCCCCAGAGGTCTGTGTCCTTTCCAACTCTGGCGTTAAAGTCACCCAGGAGGATCAGCTTGTCGTCCGTTGGTATTCGGGATAGATATTGTTCGAGGCTGGAGTAGAACTCCTCTTTGGTCTCGTCTGTAGCTTCCAGTGTTGGGGCATACGCGCTGAAGGCCATAGGGCACTGATTCCAGAATACAGTGATCCGAAGACTCATGAGGCATTCGTTTATCCTGGAAGGGGAGTCTCTGAGATGGCCAACTAGTTCCTTTTTTGTGGCAAAGCCAACCTCAGGAAGGCGGTGATCTTCTTCTGGTTTGCCTTTCCAGTAATCGCAAGAATCCTCCTCAATCGCCTTCTCCCTGTGGCTGAAGAACTCCTCCCAGAGTCGCAATGCGGATTCCGCCCACTAATGGGCGGAGACAGGCAATGTTATTGAGGTGGTAATAGATGGTTTTAGTTATGCTGTGGATATGTGGCCGGAAGCTCATTTCAGGGTCAAATATGACACCCAGGTTGCAAACAGTCTCGTCCTGCCTCAGACAGATGCTAGGGAGAAGGATGGAGTCTGTGGCTAGGGAATGTAGTTTGTGGCGGAGACCATAGACGATGGAGGCGGTCTTACCAATATTTAATTGGAGAACATTTCTGTTCATCCAATACTGGATGTCGGACAAGCTCTCTGACAATTTAGAGACCATGGAGGGGTCGAGAGAAATGATGGTGAGGTAGAGCTGGGTGTCGTCAGCGTACTTGTGGAAACTGAGGCCGTGTTTTCGGATGATGTTGCCATGGGGCAGCGTATAGATGAGAAATAGCGGGGGGCAAGGATAGATCCATGAGGAACACCAGAGGTAACGATGCTGGAGTGGGAAGAAAAGCCATTGCAGGTGATTTTCTGGTTACAATTCGATAGATAAGACTGGATCCAGGCGAGTACAGTCCCACCCAGTTGGCTGGTGGTGGAGAGGCATTGGAAGAGGATGGAGTGGTCAACATAGAACCATAGAAAATAGGTGCAGAAGTAGGCCATTCGGCCCTTTGAGCCAGCACCACCATTCAATATGATCATGGCTGATCATTTCAGTACCTCATTTCTGCTTTCTCTCCATACCCCTTGATCCCTTTAGCCATAAGGGCCATATCTAACTCCCTTTTGAATATATCTAACAAACTGGCCTCAACAACTTTCTGTGGTAGAGAATTCCACATGCTCACAACTCTCTGAGTGAAGAAGTTTCTCCTCATCTCAGTCCTAAATGGCTTACCCCTTATCCTTGGACTATGACCCCTGGTTCTGGACTTCCCCAACATCGGGAACATTCTTCCTACATCTAACCTGTCCAATCCTGTCAGAAATTTATATGTTTCTATGAGATTCCATTGAATATAAGCATTGTCGATCCAGTCTTTCCTCATATGTCAGTCCTGTCATCCCGGGAATCAGTCTGGTGAATCTTCGCTGCACTCCCTCAATAGCAAGAATGTCCTTCCTCAGATTAGGAGACCAAAACTATACACAATAATCAAGGTGTGGCCTCACCAAGGCTCTGTACAACTGTAGTAAGACCTCCCTGCTCCTATACTCAATTTCTCTCGCTATGAAGACCAACATACCATTTGCCTTCTTCACCGCCTGCTGTACCTGCATGCCAACTTTCAATGACTGATGTATCATGACACCCAGGTCTCGTTGTACCTCCGCTTTTACTAATCTGTCACCATTCAGATAATAATCTGCCTTTCTGTTTTTACCACCAATGTGGATAACCTCATATTTATCCTCATTTTACCGCATCTGCCATGTATTTGCCCATTCACCTAACCTGTCCAAGTCACCCTGCAGCCTCTTGGCATTCTCCTCACAGCTCACACTGCCACCCAGCTTAGTGTCATCTGCAAACTTGGAGATGTTACATTCAATTCCTTCATCTAAATCATTAATGTATATTGTAAATAGCTGGGGTCCCAGCACTGAACCTTGCGGTACCCCACTACTCACTGCCTGTCATTCTGAAAAGGACCCGTTTATCCAGACTCTCTGCTTCCTGTCTGCCAACCAGTTCTCTATCCATGTCAATACATTACCCCCAATACCATGTGCTTTGATTTTGCACACCAATCTCTTGTGTGGGACCTTGTCAAAAGCCTTTTGAAAGTTCAAATACACCACATCCACTGGTTCTCCCTTGTCCACTCTACTAGTTACATCCTCAAAAAATTCCAGAAGATTTGTCAAGCATGATTTCCCTTTCATAAATCCATGCTGACTTGGACCGATCCTGTCACTGCTTTCCAAATGTGCTGCTATTACATCTTTAATAATTGATTCCAACATTTTCCCTACCACCGATGTCAGGCTGACCGGTCTATAATTCCCTGTTTTCTCTCCCTTCTTTTTTAAAAAGTGGGGTTATATTTGCTACCCTCCAGTCTATAGGAACTGATCCAGAGTCTATAGAATGTTGGAAAATGACCACCAATGCATCCACTATTTTTAAGGACACTTCCTTAAGTACGCTGGGATGCAGACTGTCAGGCCCTAGGGATTTATCGGCCTTCAATCCCATCAATTTTCCGAACACAATTTCCTGACTAATAAGGATTTCCTTTAGTTCCTCCTTCTCACTAGACCCCCGGTCCCCTAGTATTTCCGGAAGGTTATTTGTGTCTTCCTTAGTGAAGACAGAACCAAAGTATTTGTTCAATTGGCCTACCATTTCGTTGTTCCTCATTATAAATTCACCTGATTCTGACTGTAAGGGTCCCACATTTGTCTTCACTAATCTTTTTCTCTTCATATATCTGTAGAAGCTTTTGCAGTCAGTTTTTATGTTCCCTGCAAGCTTACTCTCAAATTCTTTTTCCCCCTCCTAATTAAACCCTTGTCCTCCTCTGCTGAATTCTAAATTTCTCCCAGTCCTCAGGTTTGCTGCTTTTTTTTTGGCCACTCTTTTTGGCAACCATGTATAAGGGTGCAGATAGGTCGAGAAGGATGAGGAGGGATAGTTTACCTTTATTGTAGTCACAAAGGATGTCATTTGTGACATTGATGAGAGCCGTTTCGGTACTGCGGCAGGGACGGAAACCAGGTTGAAGGGATTCAAATGTGGAGCTCCGGGAAAAATGGGCACGGATTTGGGAGGCGACAACATGTTTTGGAGAGGAAAGAGAGGTTGGAGATGGGATCACAACCATTGCATCCACTATCTCTGCAGCCACCTCTTTTAGAATCCTCCGATGTCGGCCATCAGTTCTAGGGGATTTGTCGGCTTTTAACCCCTTTAGTTTCTCAAGTACTTTTTCACTCCTGATATTAATTACTTTAAGTTCCTCACTCTCATTTGCCTCTTAGTTCTCCATTATTTTTGGTATGCCTTTTCTGTCTTCTACTGTGAAGACAGATACAAAATATTTGTTTGACGTCTCTGCCATTTCTTATTCCTTATTATAATTTCTCCTGCCTCTATCTCTCAGAGACCAATGTTTACTTTTGCGACTCTTTTCCTTTTTGCATACTTGCAGAAGCTGGTTTTATCTTTTTTGCTAATTTACTCTCATTCTATTTTTTCTCTCTTTATCAATTTTTTGGTCATCTGTTGCTGGTTTCTAATACTCTTGCAGTCTCAGGCTTACTACTATTAGTCGTAACATTATGGGCCTCTTCTTTTAATATACTACCATCCTTAACTTATTTAGTTAGCCACTGATGAATCACTTTTCCTGTGGAGTTTTTAGTTCACAATGGAATGCATTTTCGTTGAGAATTTTGAAATATTTCTTTAAATGTTTGCTGCTGTTTATCTACCATCATATCTTTTAATCTATTTTCGCAGTCTACCTTGGCCAGCTTGCCCCTCATATCGATGTAATTGGCTTTATTTAAATTTAAGACTCTAGTTTCGGACTTGCACATGTCACCAGTTACGGCAGCATTGTGGTTATGTTACTGGACTACTAATCCAGAGGCCTGGACTAATGATCCAGAGAAATTAATAGAAATCCCACCACGGCAGCTGGGGAATTTAAATTTAGTTTTTAAAATAAATCTGGAATGAAAAAACGAGCATCAGTAAGGGTGACCATGAAACTATCAGATTATCACAAAAGTCAAAGTGACATTTATTAATGTCCTTTAGGGAAGGAAATCTACCATCCTTACCTGGTCTGGCCTATATGTGACTCCAGAGCCACAGCAATGTGGTTGACTCTTAACAAGCCACTCAGTTGTACCAAACCACTACAAAGAAGTATTTCACCTCATGGACTGCAGCGATTCAAGAAGGCAGCTCACCACCACCTTCTCTCGGGCAATTAAGGATGGGCAATAAATGCTGGCCTTGCCAGCGACACCCACATCCCATGAACAAATTTTTTTTAAACCCTCAAACTTAACGTGAAATTAGATCATATTAAGAGCACGCTGCTCCAGAGGATCCTTTATTATGAGATTACAAATTAACCCTATCTCATTACACTACAGAAGATCTAAAATAGCCTGTTCTCTGGTTGATTCCACAACATATTGTTCCAGGAAACTGTCTCGAATGCATTCCATGAACTCGTCCTCCAGCCTACCTTTGCCAATTTGATTAGTCACCCATAATTATTGCATTACCTTTGTTACAAGCTCCTATTATTTCTTGATTAATACTCTGTCCAACGGTATATTTACTGTTAGGGGGACTATAAACCACTCCAACCAGTATTTTCAGCCCTTTGTTATTCCTTATCTCCACCCATAATAATTCTACTTCTTGATTTTCTGAGCCACAATCCTTTTTCATTACTGTCCTTATGTCATATTTTATTATTGGGGTGATACACCTCTTTTTCCATTCTGCCTGTCTTTTCGAAATGTCAAGTACCCTGGAATATTTAGTTCCCAACCTTGATCACCTTGCAACCACATCTCCATAATGGCTATTAGATTAAATCCATTTATTGCTATTTGTGCCACGAGTTCATCTATCTTGTTACAAATGCTCAAGCCACAAGAGTTTCACCACGTAGGAGTGGTAGGAAAAGGAAAAATAAAGCTTTGTAGTTGCACAAGGGTATGCACCTGGGTGTATGAGAAAATGTTATGTTGTTACGTTTCCATTGGTTAGTCGCCGTCATGTCGTGCCACTACACCTTCCCTCACTACTGTTCCATGCATGCTCTGGCTCGAATGTTGACGTCCCTCAGATCTTTAGGTCTGCATGGCTCTGGTAGTAGAGGGCATTCTAGGAGAGGCTCCATTGTTTGAGATATCTTTCCGCAGTCACAGTCGGTAGTATCAGCTTGGCTGTATCTCCACTTCTGCATGAGAGTTCTGCAGCGGCCGACACCTGTACTGAGGCAATTGAAACACAGCCAAGTAGGCCAAGTCTGACTGGCTCCTGTTGGAAGACATTACTTTGGATCAAGAGATAGCTTTTGTGGCTTTGTCTGCAGATCGTTTGACCAAACATCTCATCTACAGCTGTGGGGATTACATTCCAACGACTAGACAGCATCTAAAAAAATGCTCCTGGACTTGAGCCTCTTCGTTGCTGGCTCGTGTTGAAAAACATAAGAAATAGGAGCAGGAGTAAGACATTTGACCCCTGGAGCCTGCTCTGCCATTTAATAAGATCATGGCTGATCTGATCATGGACTCGGCTCCATTTCCCTGCCCGCTCCTCATATCCCTTTATTCCCTTATTGCTCAAAAATCCGTCTATCTTTGCCTTAAATATATTCAATGACCCAGCCTCCACAGCTCTCTGGGGCAGAGAATTTCACAGATTTACAACCGTCCAAGAGAAGAAATTCCTCCTCATTTCAGTTTTAAATGGGCGGCCCCTTATTCTGAGACTATGCCCCCTCGTTTTAGTTTCCCCTAGAGTGGAAATATCCTCTCTGAACAGCTTCCAATGCAAGTACACTATATCCTTCCTCAAATACGGAGACCAAAACTGTACGCAGTAATCTAGGTGTGGCCTCATCAATACTCTGTACAGCTGTAGCAGGACATGTCTGCTTTTATACTCTATCCCCCTTGCAATAAAAGTGAACATTCCATTTGCCTTCCTGATTACTTGCTGTACCTGCATACTAACGTTTTATGTTTTATGCACAAGGACCCCCCGGTCCCTCTGTACTGCAGCACTTTGCAATTGTTCTCCATTTAAATTATAATTTGCTTTTCTGTTTTTTCTGCCAAATGGATAACCTCACATTTTCCCACATTGTACTCCATCTGCCAAATTTTTGCCCACTCACTTAGCCTGTCGATATCCTTTTGCGGATTTTTTTAATGTCCTCATTATTTGCTTTCCCACCCTTCTTTGTATTATCAGCAAACTTGGCCACATTACACTCGGTCCCTTCATCCAAGTCATTAATATAGATTGTAAATAGTTGAGGCCCCAGCGCTGATTCCTGCAGCACCCCACTAATTACTGTTTTCCAACTGGAAAATGACCCGTTTATCCCAACTCTCTGTTTTCTGTTAGTTAGCCAATCCTCTATCCGTGCTAATATATTACCCCCAACCCCATGAACTTTTATCTTGTGCAGTGACCTCTTATGTGGCACCTTATCGAATGCCTTCTGGAAATCCAAATACACCACATCCACTGGGTCCCCCTTATCCACCCTGCTCATTACAACCTCAACGAACTCCAGCAAATTTGTCAAACACGATTTCCCTTTCATAAAACCATGCTGACTCTGCTTGATTGAATCATGCTTTTCCAAATGTCCTGCTGCTGCTTCCTTAACAATGGACTCCAGCATTTTCCCAACGACAGATGTTAGGCTAACCGGGCTATAGTTTCCTGCATTCTGTCTGCCTCCTTTTTTAAATAGGGGCGTTACATTTGTGGTTTTCCAATCCACTGGGACCTCCCCAGAATCCAGGTAATTTTGGTAGATTACAACCAATGCATCCACTATCTGTGTAGCCACTTCTTTTAAGACCCTAGGATGCAAGCCATCAGGTCCAGGAGACTTGTCTACCTTTCGTCCCATTATTTTACCGAGTACTACTTCTTTAGTGATAGTGATTGTATTAAGTTCCTCCCTCCCTAAAGCCCGTTGATTATCCACTATTGGGATGGTTTTAGTGTCTTCTACCATGAAGACCGATACAAAATATTTGTTCAAAGTCTCTGCCATTTCCCTGTTCCCCATTATTAATTCCCCAGTCTCATCCTTTAGGAGACCAACATTTACTTTTATGTACCTGTAAAAACTCTTACTATCTGTTTTTATATTTTGTGCTAGTTTACTTTCATAATCTATCTTCCCTCTCTTTATTATTGGAGAAAAAGTGGATGACAGGGATCACTTGTCTGCTTTGACGTTTCCACTCTTGATAAAACTCGCCTTCTTATGAAAGCAGATAAAGATTATTCACCTTTGTAGGTTTCAGGCAGCCAGAAATAGCTGTGTGTGCTGCATGATGACTGGATCCATCTTCTTGGCAAGCGAGGAGTGTTCCCAGGCTGGACGGGCATATTCAGCTACTGAATAACACAGGGCAAGGGCAGTAGTTCATAAGGTTCTTGAGTCAGTTCCCCATTTAGAGTTGGCCAATTTCCTTAAGATGTTGTTTCTGGCTCCCACCTTCGCCTTTACTTTGATGACATGATCTTTGTAGTTGAGGTTACAATCTAATGTTATGCCAAGGCATATTGGCTTTAACATGGAAACATAAAAACATAGAAAATAGGTGCAGAAGTAGGCCATTCATGTGCCAGTCTTCTCCCATACCACCAGACATTAGGTTCTCGGTTTGTGTCATGTATGTATGCTTGGGTTTACTAGCCGCCAGGTGGCGCCACTGTCGGAGGTCATTGGGCTGTGCACACGTGTGTGCGGCCCAGGTGTAAAAGGCCAGCCATCTTGTAATGACATCACTTTGGGCCCTGATAAAATAGAGCCAGGTTTGTACCTGTTCAGAGTTTACAGTGTTCAGTCAATTGAGTTATTGCATACAGAACATTTGGCGACGAGGTAACAAGAACCTTCGCATGCAAAAATGAGCACAATTGGAATTCTGGAGCAATTCGTGGAGGGAGAAGATTGGGCAGACTTTGTAGCCCGCTTGAACCAGTACTTCGTGGCCAACAAAATGGAGAAAGAGGCAGACGCAGTTCGGCGCGGGGCGGTCCTCCTCATGGTTTGCAGTCCGAAAATCTCCTCTCGCCCTTAAGTCCAACACTCATAAAGGACTGTTTATCTACAACAGGTGCCCTTTTGGAATTCGCTCGGCTGCAGCCATATTTCAGAGGAACATGGAGAGTCTCCTGAAGTCCGTCCCCAGAACCGTCGTGTTCCAAGATGACATACTGGTCATAGGCCATGACTCCATCGAACATCTGAACAACCTGGAAGAAGTTCTACATCGTCTGGACAAAGTGGGACTCAGACTGAAACGCTCAAAGTGCATTTTCATGGCACCGGAAGTCGAATTCCTGGGGAGGAAAATTGCTGCTGACAGTATCAGGCCTGCGGACTCGAAAACCAAGGCCATCAAAAATGCACCCAAGCCTCAGAATGTGACGGAGCTGCGTTCGTTCCTTGCTCTACTCAACTACTTAGGTAATTTCTTACCTAGATTGAGCACCTTATTTGAGCCACTGCACGTGCTGCTAAGAAAAGGCGACAACTGGGTTTGCGGTGCATCTCAAGATAGAGCTTTTGAGAAAGCTACGAATCTGCTTTGCTCTCACAAGCTGCAGATACATTATGATCCGTGTAAGCGTCTCGTATTGGAATTGGTTGCGTGCTCCAACAAGCTAATGAGTCGAACAAATTACAACCTGTTGCATATGCTTCAAAAAGTTTGTCAAAGGCATAAAGAGCCTATAGCATGGTAGAGAAAGAAGCATTAGCCTGTGTGTACGGGGTTAAAAAGATGCATCAGTACCGGTTTGGTCTTCGGTTTGAACTGGAAACAGATCACAAGCCACTAATTTCATTGTTTTCGGAAAACAAAGGTATCAATACCAATGCATCGTCCCACATCCAGTGGTGGGCGCTGACATTATCTACCTATGATTATGACATTCGCCATAGACCTGGCACTGAGAATTGTGTCGATGCATTGAGCCGTCTGCCATTGCCCACACCGGAGATGGAAACGCCACAACCGGCAGACCTACTGTTAGTCATGGATGCTTTTAAAAGTGAAGGAACTCCTGTCACAGCCCAAAAAGTTAACACCTGGATCAGCCAGGACCCGATGTTATCGGTTATGAAACGTTGTATCCTTAGTGGTGATTGGTCTGCCATACCCAAGCAAATGTGTGAGGAGACCAACCTTACATCCGTCGCAAAGACAGAACTATCCATTCAATCAGACTGTATACTGTGGAGCAATCATGTTGTTATGCCCAAGAAAGGCAGAGAGAAATTTATGCATGATCTACATAGCACACATCCTGGTATTGTCATGATGAAAGCCATTGCCAGATCTCATATATGGTGGCCTGGAATTGACTCTGATCTGGAATCGTGTGTGCATCAGTACAACACATGCATGCAGCTTAGAAAAGCACCAGCGGAATCGCCGCTGAGTCTGTGGTCAAGGCTATCTAAACCATGGTCCAGGATCCACATCGACTTTGCAGGTCCTTTCCTGGGAAAGATGTTCTTAGTTGTGGTGGATGCTTATTCCAAGTGGATTGAGTGTACAATCATGTCATCCAGCACATCCACAGCTACCATTGAGAGCCTTTGTGTCATGTTTGCTATGCATGGTCTGCCTGACATCGTTGTAAGCGACAACGGATCTTGCTTCACCAGTATGGAGTTTCAAGAGTTCATGAAACTCAATGGTATCAATGTGAGGTCAGCAGTATTCAAACCTGCATCCAATGGACAAGCAGAGCGTGCGGTCCAAACCATCAAGCAGTGTATGAAACGTGTAACTCAACCTGCAAACTCGCTTGTCACGCATATTGCTTTGTTACAGGACAAGACACCACATGCTTACCAAGGTTCCCCCTGCTGAACTATTGATGAAGAGAGGTCTCAAGACCAAGCTCTCTCTTGTCCACCCTGACTTGAACGATCATGTTGAATACAGATGTCAAAGTCAGCAAGGGTATCATGATTGCGCTACTGTGTCACGCAACATTTCTATCAATGATCCTGTGTATCTACTGAATTATGGTCAAGGTCCCAAATGAATCCCTGGTACTGTTACGACCAAGGAGGGTAAGAGAGTGTTTATTGTTAAGATCAAGAATGGGCAGACATGCAGGAAACATGTTGATCAGATAAAGCTGTGGCACACGGATGAAACGGAACAGTCTGAGGAAGACACAATCAGTGGCCAGCCAACCTACCCTCTGTCATCAGAGGACTCCGCTGTTATCAATGAATCTGGACTTTCAATCACTGACATAGTTAATGAATCTGAACTTTCAATCCCTGATGTGGTCTTTGCCACTCCAATCAGATTGGCTACCCAGCCCTCAGTCATAATAGACTCAGAACGCTTGCCCAAGGCTGGAGTTGAACTGAGACATTCAACTCGGGAGCGGAAAGCCCCGGATCGTCTCAATGTGCAAAAAGACCGTTGAAACATAGAAACATAGAAAATAGGTGCAGGAGTAGGCCATTTGGCCCTTCGAGCCTGCACCACCATTCAATAATATCATGGCTGATCATTCACCTCAGTACCCCTTTCCTGCTTTCTCTCCATACCCCTCGATCCCTTTAGCCATAAGGGCCATATCCAACTCCCTCTTGAATATATATAATGAACTGGCATCAACAACTCTCTGCGGAAGAGAATTCCACAGGTTAACAACAATTTGAATAAAGAAGTTTCTCCTCATCTCGGTCCTAAATGGCTTACCCCTTATCCTTAGACTGTGACCCCTGGTTCTGGATTTCCCCAAAATCGGGAACATTCTTCTACCTGGCCAGTCCCGTCAGAATTTTATATGTTTCTATGAGATCCCCTCTCATTCTTCTAAACTCCAGTGAATACAGGCCTAGTCGATCCAGTCTCTCCTCATATGTCAGTCCCGCCATCCCGGGAATCAGTCTGGTGAAACTTCGCTGCATTCCCTCAATAGCAAGAATGTCCTTCCTCAGATTAGGAGATCAAAACTGAACAAAATGTTCCAGGTGAGGCCTCACCAAGGTCCTGTACAACTGCAGTAAGACCTCCCTGCTCCTATACTCAAATCCCCTAGCTATGAAGGTCAACATCCCATTTGCCTTCTTCACCGCCTGCTGTACCTGCATGCCAACTTTCAATGACTGATGTACCATGACACCCAGGTCTCGTTGCACCTCCCCTTTTCCTAATCTGCTGCCATTCAGATGATATTCTGCCTTCATGTTTTTGCCACCAAAGTGGATAACCTCACATTTATCCACATTATACTGCATCTGCCATGCATTTGCCCACTCACCTAACCTGTCCAAGTCACCCTGCAGCTTCTTAGCATCCTCCTCACAGCTCACACTGCCACCCAGCTTAGTGTCATCTGCAAACTTGGAGATATTACATTCAATTCCTTCATCTAATTCATTTATGTAATATCTTAACGGAGGATATTGTCATGTGTGTATGCTTGGGTTTACGAGCCACCAGGTGATGCCGCTATTGGAGGTCATTGGGCTGTGCGCACGTGAGTGCGGCTCAGGTATAAAAGGAATAAGATTTCTAAATCTCTCTGGGCTTACATTTGACAGTGAGACGATTCTTTCAAAACAATTGGCACAGCTTATTAAAAACACACACATGCATTTAACAGCAGTCGTCAAATATCCTACAGATCTCCCTTAGTTACAACCGAGATACAATGAAGTTATAATAAAGAGTGAGATACGTTACGTCCCTTTGGCTGGCTGGTTTGAACACACGGCTTGTTGTTTTGGCTGGTCTTTAACAGGAGGTCTTTTGCCGTGTGTCCAGCAGGGAGAGAATAGAGGAGAGAAAAGTTCCTGGCTTGCGTTTTTTATATTCCTCAAGGCCATTGTCCTCAGAAAGCCTCCTGATTGGATTTTGGTTCCAGGGCAGCTCCTTCTTGGCTCTCCTCACACATGTGGCTGTCTGGTCTGGCTCAGCCATCTCTGATTAATTTAAATAGCTTTCCAATACATGAAAGCCTTGCGGCAGCTCTGGGGGCTTTCATTTTGTTTCTTACAAAACTTAACCCATGCTGGCAATCTGTGGGCTTCCATTTTATCTCAACACAAACAGGCCTTTCCGTATAATCTACATTTTTAACATTTATACATACACAGAATCAATTAATAAACACTTTTATTCTTACAAACTCCCCACCTTGAGGGGGAAATATCCTTATTGATCCCTCATATGGCTTATCTCCTCAGGGATCACATATTATAGACATTGAGAAGGAGAGAAGGGTGGATAGCCTGACTTGGTCCCCACCTCCGAAGGAGTAGGGGATTTAATAACAGTCCAATAATATCTCCAGCGGACACTCTCCCCTTCCCGTATCTTCAGTGCACCGTCGCTTCTCGAAGCACATTGATGATTGATGATGTTCATGAGTCAAGCTGCAGCTCCCGCTTCTCCATCTTCCCTCGGCTTCGATCTTGGCCAGTGCCGTCCTGACAATCGTGAGGATCCGTAACATAGTTTGTGGGAAACGAGATCAGTGCAGTATTTACTCTTTGGCAGTTTTTAACTGATTAATGTGAAACCACTTCTTGTACTTAACGCTCTTTTTCACCGGTAACTGAATCAAATAGACCGCGGGGTTCAATCGGTCTATAATCTTATGCGGTCCCCATCACCTGGGCTCAAAGGCAGCTTCTTTTTCCCATAATTTGGAATCATTATTGAGTCTTCCACCTCGTATTCAAAGGGACGTACTTCCTTGTCAAAGTACTTTTTAATTTGTCTTTTTGACTTCCCCAATTTGGTGGCCACAAATCGATTGATCTGATCGGTGTGATCTATCACTTGTTCCAGCCACTTGGAATTACATGGTTTCATTGTCAGGGGACTCATCCCTGTCAGTGTTAGCCGGCCTGGTGTTCTCATGAGCCTCCCCATCATGGCCTGATATGGGGAGACCCCTGTTGTTCTATGAGGTGTGGACATTAAGCACATTGGCAGCATGTTAGCCCATTGAGTGGGGTGGTCCACGCACAATTTTTTTAACATTAACTTGAGGGTCCTGTTCCCCCTTTTTACCCCTCCAGATGACTGGAGGTGATGAGCAATATGTAATTTGTGTTTTATCCCCAACATTTCCTGCAGGTGCATAAAAATTTTTACTGGTAAAGTGTGAACCTTGATCGTTGTCCACTTGTATTGTTACTCCCCACCTACAAAACACATGATTCAATAGTATTTTGGCTGCTGCGATTGTGGTTTTCGAGCAGCAGGGGAATGCTTCGATCCATTTAGTGAATTGATCCACCACCACTAGCGCATGCTGAAAATTGCAATGCGCCTGTGGAAGTGGCTCAATGAGGTCTATTTGGAGGTGGGAGTGCACTTTGAAGCAAGGCTCGGTTAGTGCATGCAGGAGGATTGTGTTGCCGGCACGGTCGGCATCGTGCCATGTATTGGTCGATTGTTTCCCTCATGGAAGGCCATCAAGCTGTGGATGTTACCTTGTAGAAGGTTACCGGGCCGAATAGTGTCCTGCTGTAGGGTGGGAGTGAAAGTGTGAGAGCAGTTTCTGACCCATCTCTGGTGGAACACACACCACCGGGAAGGCATTTGGCTTTCTTTTGAACATCAGCAACTGCTCATCTGAGTCAGGGGCAGTGGCTAGTATGGTATTGGGAGCCCAGGCTGCTGGTTGAAGAAGGGGTCTGCCTCCAGGCGCTTACAACAGCATATGACAGTATTGCTGCTCTCGGTGATTTGTTGGGGGGGCCTTGCTAACAGCATTGCCGGGTTCAACAACTATATCCTCGATCTCCCCATCGATCGCAGCATCCTTGGCTGCTCTGTCTGCTCTGGAATTTCCCTCACTATGTGGACCCCCTTTTCTATGTGCTGCTACCTTTCCTGTGAAGCAGGGCTGGGATCGCTGTTTAAGGTATAACCAGAGCAGGTGTAACCAGGGCCCATGGACCAGGGCTTACCGTACAATAGTCATTTTTGTGGTATCGGGGCAAGGAGAGGATGGTGTTTATAGCATAGGCACTATCGGACCAAATATTCACTGGTCTATCTGAGGTTTCCTTCACAGCAGTTAGAAGTGCAGTGATTTCTGCATATTGTGAAGACTGTTGCATCTTCGCTGGATGGTTCTTTCTGGCAATACCACAGCATATCCGGTGTGAGTGGATCCTTCAATGTGATATGAGGACCCATCGATATAGATATCTGGGGCACCCTGTATGAGCTCTTTCTGCACAGGATGGGTCTCAAAGTTCATTCATGTGGGTCCCCCTCATAGATCAGAAATTGTGGCAGTCAGGTGGTGGGTTTGGAAATGGTATCAATGTCTCGTTCCATAAATTCCAATATCCATTTACTGAGGCGCTGCGAGGAAAATAGCGAATCTCCAAGTTTCATCATTAGTTTCAAAGGTATGTGTCCACTGTACAGGATTGTAGCCTGTAACCCAGAAATAAAAGTAAAGTGATGTACCGACCAGAAGACGGCCAGTAGGTGGCGCTCGCATGCGGTATAAGTCTTTTCTGCCCCCTGCAGGATTCGAGACGCATATGCAATGGGCTGGAGTCAATCAGCTCGCACTTGGCACAGAACTGCAGTGAGGTTTGCTCTGTGGCCCCGACCTCCAAATGGAAGGGCTGTGTGGGGTCAGGAGGGATCAGACATGCGGCCTGTATCACTGCAGTTTTTAATTTAGCCACAGACTGGGTGTGGGTATCAGTCCATGCCGGGCGCATGTCATCACCCTGCAGTTTTATTAAATTATATAGGGGCTTTGCACACTCTGCAAAGCCTGGGATTAAGTTCCTTTGGTACCCCATCAAACCCAAGAGTGATCGTAGGGCTGTTTTCGAAGTGGGTAATGGCAGTCGCTGTATTATCTCCATCTTGTGAGAGTTGGGAGATGATCCCTCTGGAGAAATGGACACTCCTAGAAAGGTGACCCGTTCTTTTACTAATTGAGGCTTACGGGGATTCACCTTTCGTCCCGTCTGAGCCAACAATGTCAAAAGTTCGTGCAAAAGGGACAGATGTTCCTCCATGCTGTCGGTTGTCAGCAGTAGATCGTCTATGTGCTGCAGCAAGCAGGCAGGGCGGGAAAAGTCTTTGAGAAACATAGAAACATAGGTGCAGGAGTAGGCCATTCAGCCCTTCGAGCCTGCACCGCCATTCAATGAGTTCATGGCTGAACATGCAACTTCAGTACCCCATTCCTGCTTTCTCGCCAAACCCCTTGATCCCCCTAGTAGTAAAGACTACATCTAACTCCTTTTTGAATATATTTAGTGAATTGGCCTCAACAACTTCCTGTGGTAGAGAATTCCATAGGTTCACCACTCTCTGGGTGAAGAAGTTTCTCCTCATCGCGGTCCTAAATGGCTCACCCCTTATCCTTAAGACTGTGTCTCGGTCCTAAATGGCTTAAAATTGCAGCCATTCGTTTGTAAAATATCGTGGGGGCATTGTGGAACCCCTGAGGCAAGCATGTCCAGGTGTAGCTCTGGTCCTCAAATGTGAATGCAAATTTGTACTGGTCTTCCCCTTTAACAGGGATACTCCAGAATCCATTGGCGTTGTCAAGGGTCGAGAAGTACTTGGAACCAGCAGGAATTTGAGATAATATCATAGGAGTTTCTCTTACTACCGGTGAGCAGGCTGGTGTTACAGAATTTAACTTTCTGTAATGAATAGTCAGTCGCCAGCTGCTATCAGGCTTTTTAACCGGCCATTTGGGTAAATTGGTCGTGAAAGTGCCTGTCCGAAGAACACCCTACTTAACTAGGGATTTCATGGTGTCTCAGATGTAAGGGTGACTCCCCCTTGGGATGGGGTACTGTTTAGTGAATGAGTGGGGGGGTCCCTCAATAGATTCCTTGCCTGCCATTTTTCCACAGTCATGATTGCACATGGCAAACACCGCTAGATGTTCCCAAATTAATTTCGCCACAGCTTCATTTTCGCTCCCTAAAGCGTCATAACTCAGATGGCTTTTTAATAGCAAAAACCGAGTGAGCATCTGAAATTTCTATCATTCCTGCCTTAGCTCCCAATCCCATCCAAACACAGTCCTGATTATAATCTATCACCGCGCCATACTGATCCAACACATCAGTCCCTAAAATTCCCCTTCCGTTGGGAGTGGTCATCAGCATAGGTGCTGGAAACTTGCAGGTGTGGCCTCCCAACTGAAGTTCAGTGGCCTTGCCTGTACATGTGGTGGTTGTATCACCGTTAAACCCTTTAAGAGTCATATAACCCTTGCCCACCGCCGCATGGCGTTCAGGGTATGGGGTGTGGATGATAGTAACGGTTGAGCCAGTATTGATAAGCATAATCTGCTGCCTGCCCCCTTTTAAGACAACACGGACTACTGGTCTCCCGCTACCATCACGTCGGAACCCCACTACCGACCAATCTTTGGGGGCCAAACCCTGTCATAGGGTCGATCCTGGAATGGGTCTCTCTAATGAATGTACATTGTCGATTACGTGCACCGGTAAATAATTTTTCATCCTCCCCGTGGCAATTTGGTTTTTTTTAAGGGTTATCAATTTATCCAATCTTTGATCTGTCCCAGAGGGCTTCGATTCGTCTCTTGGGAGATATTTCTGCGTTGCAACATGGTGCTGGTCTGGGTGTGCTGCAGTCTTTTGCTAGGTGGCCTACCTTCTTACAATTAAAGCACTGTCCCTTAAAGGGGTAGTTTCGAGATCCCTCCACCATTGACACTGATTTATTTGCAGTGGATGGTGACTTCCCCTTTAACTAGTCTTTTGCCATCTCCCAGGGTATTTGAGCATTGGTCTCTATATCTGTCCACTGATTGGTGGGCTTCATGGCTATTCCCAGGGTGGTTTTAACTAAAGGGTGGAGTTGGGTCAGGAACATCGATTTAAATTGTTCCTGTTTCCTTCCTACTGTAGCATTTGCAGGTGCCTGGTTCTGCGTATGTTGATAGATATCGTACAGGCGATTACAGAAACCTCTCGGGGTCTCTTCTGGGTGCTGCTTGGTCTGATTAAGCAGAGCCACTAAGTTCAAGTTTCGGATCCCTAAATGGTTTAGGATCTTGGTCATGAGTACATCGGCCGTTGCGTAGGCTGGAGGACTGCTTCTGGCAGATTATCTTTTAGGGAAGTGGAACAGGCCAAGAAGAGGACTCGTGTTAAGTCTCTCTCTTCCAACTCTGGGTGACTCTGCCTGAAATTTGTCCAACTCCTATTAACTTCCAGTGGGTCGTCCCCAACATTAATGGGCCCCAACTCGTGGCTACATGCCGCGGCGTCAGCGCCAGATATGGGCCGTGAGTCGGTATAGTAACTGGTGATGTTGCCATGTGCATTACGTCGTGAAGAAGCAGTTACTACAGCTACGATTGGCTCTTGTGCCTCCAATGTATCCCATTCTACACCACTCTCCTGGGGATTATACTGACTTCCTTCCTCTTCCCAATCTGTTTCCCCTTTTCCCCTTCTGCTGTATTTGTTATGGCTCCCTGTGTTACTGCGGATACCAGGGCTTACTGCTCCCCGAACTTACATTTATCCTCGCTATTTCTAGTTGGCACTGGGAGTTATCTGCCTCCCTATGTGGCTTTTTAATTACTTCCCTTAATGCACCTCTTGCATCTTCTATCTCTTGCTGGAACCTCAAGTTTTCCAATTTATATTTTTTTAAATCTAATTTGTTTTCATTTGCTTCAACAATGGCTGCGGTGGCATTTAAGTTTGAAAGGCTTTGTTGCTGTAGCAGTGAAGCTGCCTGTTCGGTCCCTCTTTCTAATTGCTTAACACTGTGGTTTAAGTGGCCAATTTCTTGTCTTAAATGCTGTATTTTTCCCTCTTTTAACTGCTTCACAAGTTGGAGGCCTTCTTCCTTTTGTTGTTTTATACCTTCAATCTCTCTTTCTTTTAACTGAATCTCTTTTTGGAAGACATGAATTGACGGGCATCAATGTGTCGATGCTTGGTTACAGGACTGCTTTGTGTCAGTAGAATTGGGACGGGCGGGAGGAATAAAGCTGTTGGATGTGATTGTTACAGCGGTTCGGTGATAGTAACAAACTAAACCTTACAGTTATAAGGGAATCCCTGGCATCCCGGGCAACAATGTGAGTGGCTGGTGCTGCATTGGCATCACCATCTTCCTCTTCTTCGTCCGCCTCCTCGGATTCCTCCGCAGATGATGGGTGTTCAGCGCCTTGTTCCTCCTGCAACTCCAAGCCTTGCTGCTGTGCAATGTTGTGCAGAGTGCAGCACACCATAATCATTCTTAAAACCTTGGCCGGTGAGTACTGAAAGGCTCCTCCAAATCTGTCCAGGCACCTGAAGCATATCTTGAGCATGCTGATCACTTGCTCAATGACACATCTGATGCTCATATGGCTTTCATCTACTGCTCTTGGGTTTCTTTGGTTCGGTTTCTCACAGGTGTTATCAGCCAAGTTTGAAGGGGGTAGCAGGTCTAGCAGATCATCTCCTAGCAGGCTGCAGATGTCTGCCACCACATAATGTGACAATCTCAGGCTCCAGAGCACTGCTCTTCTGAGGTCAAGGAATCTGAGCCTCTGCTTGTAAGCCCTGTTACACGGGTAGTGCCGCCTGCGAGCTCGACCTCTTTGCTGCTCTTCTCTCTGCTCACCACTTGCAGATCTCTCCACAGCCAGCTGTTGCTGCCACTGATGGTCATCTTGCTTCTCATCCAAGGTCCAATCAAAGGCACCCCATGGCACCATGCATTCTGATCCAAGTCTCAACACCTCCAATGTACAGAAATTTACCTCTCAACACAAGTACTCTGAACAAACCCTTTCCCAGCGCTAGGTAAGAAAGTAGCTGAGAGCACTGAGTATCTATTGCTGTATTTGTCTGACTTTTAATGAGCCACATAAATTGTCATTCTGTTTTCGCCTTGGTTTCAATGGTGAGTTTCAGGAACCTGTGCATGCGGCATTCAATTTAAATGCCGGTTAAAATTCGGCTGCATTTCAGTGATTTCAATATTTAAATCACTAACCTCCCTCTCCGAAGGAGGTTGCACACATGCAGCCGATCGCGCCTCAGTTAATCCTGGAAGCTTGCACACACGCTGGCATGTTTGCTGAAACCATCCGGCCACATCTAAATCCATGCACACCTCACTATTAAAATTCCACTGCCCCACCCACCCCGCCGTCCCACCATCAAGTGTGCATGAAAAGAGTAAGAGCTCCACTGATGGCTCTGTGGGTAAAGAAACTGTAGAGTCTGGTACTGAGCCATGCACAAGCGAAGGCCACAGACACTCGTTTGAGGAACTGAAAATGACCACGGGGCGACTTGTCTATGCAGAAGAAAAATAGCCATCTCCTGCTGGAAAGTACTCATATGCACATCAGGCAAAAAAGAGATAGTTAAATGACAACTTACATTCATATAGCGTATTTAATGTAGAAAAATATTCCAAATCTTCACAGATAAATAACAGAGGTGGAGCATAGGAGGTCAGCCAGGGGAGCATTTGAATAGTCAAGTCTGGAGGTAACAGAGGCCTGAATGAGAGTTTTAGCTGCAGATGGGCTGAGGCAGACAATGTTACAGAAGTGGAAGTCGGCAATCTTTGTCATGGGGTAGAAAAGGGACCGGAGGTTCAGTTCAGGGCTGAATAGAATGCTGAGGTTGCCAAACAATGTTCCCTCCGCATGCACATTTTTTGTATTGAAATGCCGATTCCCTAGAGCGCTGCCCGGCCATGCAGCTGAAAGGGAATTTGTTGCTAAATATCTGGTTCAACCTGAGTCAGAGGGAGAAAAAGCTGGTGGCAAGGATACAGAGCTTTGTGGTGGAGGTCGAAGATGATGGCTTTGATCTTCTCATTATTTAGCTGAAGGAAATTGTGGCTCATCCAAGACTAAGTGTCGGCAGTGGACGGATCAAGAAGGTGGTGGAGTGACAAAGCTGGATGTCATCATCATCATATATGTGGAACCTGACCCCATTTCTGCAGATGGTGTTATTGCTGGGGGGTGGCAGCATGTAGACAAGGAAGGGGAAGTGGTCAAAGATGGATCCTAAAAGGATTCCCAAAGAGATATCACAGGGTTGGGAAGGGAAATCATTGCTACAGTTAGTTAAGAAAGAATGAAACCAAGCAAAGTAATCACACCAAGCTTGGTAATCGAGGAGAGGTATTAGAGGAGGATGGTGTGGTTGGCCCAGTCAAAGGTTACAGTTAGAATCATAGAATGGTTGCAGCACAGAAGGCGGCCATTCAGCCCGTGACAGCTCTCTGAAAGAGCACTTCAGCTAGTCCCATTTCCCGACCCTTTCTCGTAGCCCTGCAATTTCTTTTCCTTCGGGTATTTTTCCAATTTCCTTTTGAAAGCCATAATTGAGTCTGCTTCCACCACCCTTTCAGGCAGTGCATTCCAGATCCTAACCACTCACTGCATAAAAAAGTTTTTCCTTGTCGCCTTTGGTTCTTTTGTGAGGGAAAACCAGGGCAGGAAAGACAGCCGGTCATCAGTGAAGGTCTGACTCTGTTTGTTTGGAAGTACGTGACAGTGGCCAGAGGTTACTCTCCATTTGGATCCCTGATTCAGAAGAGCAGAGGGAAACGGTGGAGCTGGAAGAGAAGAACAGGCTTATTATTTCCCCAAAAGATGCCATGTGCAACAAGAACAGAATGAATAAAAACAGAATGATTAGTTGGACAAGGTTGACAGGTCACACAGCTAGTATCCTGTTGTGTGTGTGACTCACACATGGTATCGTGTAGTGTAGAAAATTACACGTGGAGCACTGCAGCTGAAACTTCTAGTGACCTTTTAGTTTCACATGACACAAACTGTAGCATTAGGGAGCTGGGATAATACGTTCTGCATAAACTAGAACTGCAGAAAAATCTAACATCAAGCCAGAAATGTTTGACCTTCAAAAATTGAAGTGAAATGATACATGTCTTTTAATTAACTATTACTTAATATATCATATTTTTGCAACTTTGTATTAACAAACTACTTGTTCAATAAATTACATCACAACAAGCAATATGCACCTTGCTCAATTTTGCTTTCTCAATTGCCTGATGGTCTAGGAAAGGCACTGTCCACCACATCCTCGCAAGCTCAGTGACTGCCAGGTGCCAGGCTAGAATAGCAAATCTCCGCCAGGATAGCAGTGGGGACCTCGACAACCTGTCTGAGTAGCTCTAGATTAGGGAACAGAAAATCAATCAGGATTCCTACTCCTGCAGCCACTCCTGCTGGAGGTACAAATGTTTGGACATCAACGGAAGGATGGGGTTCAGCTATAACACCTCCACCCTGATCAAATGATTTGATGACATTTGCACTCAAGAATTACAAACAAATAAAGATGACGTGGAGGAGGTAATAGTAGATATTCAGTCCCTGGGGAACTGCACCTCAGAAAGGAGTCCATAACTGAGGGAGAGGATGGGAGGAAAGAAAATTAACAAAAAAAATATACCACCTTGAGTCGGCTGAACATCTAGATTAGATCCTATTCCCAGTCTGTGTTAAGCTAGCTGATTTCAGATCAGACAGCAGTTGAGGGCTCCATTTTGCATCTCTGGGCTGAGGATGGGAAAATCAGTGCGGATTCCCATTCCTGATCATTGTTCAGTAACCCCTACTGGAGGAAAAGATCACGGCTCACTGTGATGCCCCATGCAGTCAAATAGCCTGCCAACACTCACGTTCAAAGGCTTACACATTAAGAATGGTTACTAGCCTGAGACTGTCACCTCGACATTACACCGCAAAACCCATCAAGCAAACCAAGCTTTGAAAGTTTCCTGTTGCGGCGCAGACCAAAAACCCCTCCTATTTAGGAGTCACACTTGATTGCATCCCGTCATATCGACAACATCTCCAGAATCTTGGGAAGAAACTAAAGAGTAGGGTCAACTTGATTCCGAAACTCGCCGGGTCCACATGGGGAGCAGACGTTCAAACCCTCCGTACGGCAGCACTCGCCCCGGTGTACTCAACACGGAATACTGCTCTCCGATATGGCTATCAAGTCCGCATGTCAAATCAGTTGATGTCCAGCTGAATTGTACTGTGAGAATTATCACCGGGACGCTTTTATCGACACCAACATCTTGGCTCTCCATGCTTGCAAACATCGCACCACCACACCTACGCCGCAAATATGCAGTCTCCAGAGAATATAACCAAGACACCAGCAATGACATGCCAATCCAGGCCAACTTGAACAACCTACCACCAACCCGTCTCAAATCTAGACGTCCATTTTGGACAGTCACCGAAGCTCTTCACCGATCTCCCCTCAGCCTTCATGACCGATGGTGAAATGCTTGGAAGGATTGTGACATACAGAATAGATTCCTTATAGAAGACCTCACAGTACAAGCTTCAGGATCAAACCTTGCTCGCAAACAATGGACAACCATCAACCGCCTCAGAACTGGTCATGGTAGATGCAGCCATCTTCTCCATAGGTGGAAGATTAAGGCATCTCCATCATGTGGAGATGCTTTAATCTTCCATCTATGGACTGTGGAGCTCCCAATCAGACCCTGGAGCACATCATTGAGCACTGCCTTCAGAGTAAATTTGCAGGCAGCTTACATAAAAACATAAGAAATAGGAGCAAGTGTAGGCAATTTGGCCCCTCGAGCCTGCTCCGCCATTCAATAAGATCATGGCTGATCTGATCATGGACTCAGCTCCACTTCCCTGCTCGTTCCCCATAATTATCCCTTCACACACTTATCGCTCATAAATCTGTCCATCTCTGCCATAAATATATTCAATGACCCAGTCTCCACAGCTCTCTGGGGCAGACAATTCCTCCTCATCTCCGTTTTAAATGGGCGACCCCTTATTCTGAAACTATACCCCCTAGTACTCGATTCTCCAATGAGTGGAAGCATCCTCTCTGCATCTACCTTGTTGAGCCCCTTCATTATCTTATATGTTTCAATAAGATCACCTCCCATTCTTCGAAATTCCAATGAGTATAGGCCCTACCTACTCAACCTTTTTTCATAAGTCAACCCCTTAATCTCAGGAATCAACCTAGTGAACCTTCTCTGAACTGCCTCTAATGCAAGTATATCCCTCCTTAAATAAGGAGGCCAAAACTGTATGCAGTACTCTAGGTGTGGCCTCACCAAGACCCTGTACAGTTGTAGCAGGACTTCTCTGCTTTTATTACTGTTTTCCAACTGGAAAATTACCCATTTATTCTGACTCTCTGTTTTCTGTTAGTTAACCAATCCTCTATCCATGCTAATATATTACCCCCAACCCCGTGAACTTTTATCTTGTGCAGTAACCTTTTATGTGGCACCTTATCGAATGCCTCTGGAAATCCAAATACACCACATCCACTGGTTCTCCCTTATCCACCCTGCTCGTAACATCCTCAACGAACTCCAGCAAATTTCTCAAACATGATTTCCCTTTCATAAAACCATGCTGACTCTGCTTCACTGAATTATGTTTTTCCAAATTTCTTGCTACTGCTTTCTTAATGGACTTCAGCATTTTCCCAGCGACAGATGTTAGGCTAACTGGTCTAGAGTTTCCTGTTTTTTGTCTGCCTCCTTTTTTAAATAGGGGCGTTACATTTGCAGTTTTCCAATCCGCTGGGACCACCCCAGAATCCAGGGAATTTTGGTAGATTACAATCATTGCATCCACTATCTCTGCAACCACTTATTTTAAGACCTCAGGATGCAAGCCATTAGGTCCAGGGGACTTGTCCGCCTTTAGTCCCATTATTTTACCGAGTACTTCTTTAATGATAGTGATTGTTTTAAGTTCCTCTCTCCCTATAGCCTCTTGATTATCCATTATCGGGATGTTTTTAGTGTCTTCTACCGTGAAGACCGATACAAAATATTTGTTCAAAGTTTCTGCCATTTCCCTGTTCACCATCATTACTTCCCCAGTCTCATCCTCCAAGGGACCAACATTTACTTTATTAACAGAGCCACCCCACCTCCTTTTCCTTTCTATCTATCCTTCAGAATTGTCAAATACCCCTGAATGTTTAGTTCCCAGCCTTGGTCACCTTGCAACCACGTCTCTGTAATGGCTATCAGATCATACCCATTTATATCTCTTTGTGCCGTCAACTCATTTATTTTGTTACGAATGCTGGGAGCATTCAGCTTTTAATTTTGTTTTTTTTTTACCATTTTTCCCTGCTTTGACCCCACTCGCTTATACACTCTTATGTTTATACATTCTGTCCATTCCTGTCACGCTCTGGTTGTCATTTCCCCAGTGTTGCCCTGCTTTGGCCTGGATATCCAACTTGGATATTGACGTTTGATTTGCTTTGCGACTACCATACGAAAGAAGACTAACCTGAGGGCTGTCCACACTTGTGGAACAATAGCCCCAAAAGACTGAGCAGCTTTAGGAGAGGAGGCAAGAACATTTGGAGGGAATTAAGGGAGAGGGAAAATTGGACTATTCTCATGCAACTGAGCAAATGATCCCGTGCCTTCCTGGTTGTAAAACAGGTTTCTTCCCATCCCTCATTACGTGCAAATAATAGGTTACACAGGTGAATCACAATGAAGCAGGTAAAAACATACCTTTAAAAGAGACTTCAACTTCTCCAAATAAATACATAAGATGATTTTAAAATGATCAAAAAATGAATAATGCAGAGGCTATATGGACCAGCTAGAATTGAACTTTCAATAACAATCGTGCTTCTGAAATACTGCAATGAAAACAGGAAAATTCATTTTAGTGTCCTTAGATGCTCTAAGAATGACTCCACGAGGCAATGTGTTGTACTTGAACTGTAGTGACCTTAGTCCTTCATTAGTTAACTCCAGAGTGAGGATCACACCTGGTGGCCTGCCTTTTATACTAGGCCAGGCACACCTGTACAGGTAACCTGCAAGTCTCCCACTGCTGTGCCCTCTGGTGGCACACCTTGTGATAGTACCAACAGTTGCCATGCAGGATACATGACATTCATATTTCTCTCTGTAATAAATAAACTGCAAACAAAATCAGAGTCTCAGAAATTACATGTTTCAAAGCTGCATATTCCTGTGATTTCACCAGTGGGTCAATAATTACACAGAATTTATAATTTTTCATCAAAAAAGGAATGGCCCTTGCATTTACATTCTTAAGGTTTCTGATAAAAACTAGAACTGGCTCAAGAAATTGGCTGTTCATCGATAAAGTAAATAGCTCTGTGTAAGTTTGCTCACTACCCCTTATCAGCAGGATTTCCTGTTCCTGCTTTGCTAGTGTTTGACCCATATGTCGATGGTAGCACCTGAATCAAGGCTGACACACCCTCTTTCTTTTGGGTGCAGCTCTGGCAAATTCAAATTTCAAAATTTGCAGATAACACAAAACTTGGAAGTATAGTGTACAGTGAGGACGAGAGTGATAGACTTCAAGAGGACATAGACAGGCTGGTGGAATGGGCGGACATGTGGCAGATGAAATTTAACGCAGAAAAGTGCGAAGTGATATATGTTGGTAGGAAGAACAAGGAGAGGCAATATAAACTTAAGGGTACAATCCTAAAATGGGTGCAGGAACAGAGAGACCTGGGGGTATATGTACACAAATCGTTGAAGGTGGTAGGGCAAGGTGAGAAAGTGCTTAAAAAAGCATACGGGACCCTGAGCTTCATAAATAAAGGCATAGAGTACAAAATCAAGGAGGTTATGATGAACCTTTATAAAACACTGGTTCGGCCTCAACCGGAGTAGTGTGTCCAATTCTGGGCACCGCACTTTAGGAAGGATCTGAAAGCCTTAGAGAGGGTGCAGAAAAGATTTACAAGAATGGTTCCAGGGATGAGGGACTTCAGTTACATGGATAGATTGGAAAAGCTGGGGTTGTTTTCCTTAGAGCAAAGAACTTTGAAAGGAGATTTGATAGAGGTGTTCAAAAGACAGAGTACATAGAAACTGTTCCCATTGGCAGAAGGGTCGAGAACCAGAGGACACAGATTTAAGGTGATTGGCAGAAGAACCAAAGGCGACATGAGGGAAAACTTTTTTACGCAACGAGTGGTTAGGTTCTTGAATGCGCTGCCTGAAAGGGTGGTGGAGGCAGATTCAATCATGGTGTTCAAAAGGGAATTGGATAAATACCTGAAGGGAAAAAATTTGCAGGGCTACAGGGAAAGAGCGGGGGATTGACTAGCTGAAGTGCTCTTGCAGAGAGCTAGCACAGGCTAAATGGCCTTCTGTGCTGTAATCATTCTATGATTCTATCATTCTAACCTCTACCAAAGATCATAGTTACACATCGCAGAGATTAACACTGCAAAAGTTTGGCATATCTGAATTGAAACCGCTTTACCTTTTGAGAGTGAAACAATCTACAACTGCTTAATCAGCTTCCAGCTCACATCTCTTTTAAATACAACAATTTGCCGATTGAATTCAATCCTGTGGCCCATTGTTAAAGGGACACAACCACTAGGACCTGCGAACTAACCAAAATCGTTCAAAGAAAACCTAACAAATTAAATCAAAATTTGGTTTCTGGGGGTGATGATGCACTCCAGTCCCTCCGGTTACTGAAACCATTTTACAGTCATGGACTCTGTGGTGTAATTGGTTAGAACACAGCTATTTCACTTCTAGGATCTGTCAATGAGTCACCTGGAGGGGGCGCAGACTCATGTGGATACTTTACCTGAGAACCTGGATTAAACAATTGGTGATGAGTAAACCTGATATGCAGCAATGGATTTCAATATCTGAAATGTCAAAGAGGCTGGCATAATAAGAGGTGCTGGCTGGACGCTAGATATCAGAACACATGCTTCTACATCCATAGCTGTTTGCCAACCAAGTTTAGGCCGCAGAAAGGGAAACAGCTGTTGTTAAATAAATCATTGCTCCAACGACTGGTGGAACCACCATTTGGCAGGGTATGGTATGTATCCATGCTGTGACCAGGAGGATACCAGCAATGCACTCAAACATCTTTTAATGAATTGTGCTGCATACCATGCCATTCATGATAAACTACTGGGGCCTCTTGATCACCCAGAAAAGGGTCAAATAGTTGCTAAACAACTAGCTGGTGATTATCCGCCTGTGGTTGGGTGTTGAGGTAATTGGGGCTTTCTTCGGGGTTAAGGTGGCTGTAAGATGACAAACCTGTCTGACGGAAGTTTGGAACTGAGCCAACTCTGTTGATCACTTGATAATCCGATACCTCATCATTATCATAGGCAGTCCCTCGGAATCGAGGAAGACTTGCTTCCACTCCCAAATTAAGTTCTTTGATGGCTGAACAGTCTGATACAAGAGCCACAGACCCTGTTACAGGTGGGACAGACATTCATCGAGGGAAAGGGTCGGTGGGGCTGGTTTGCCGCGCACTCCTTCCGCTGCCTGCACTTGGCCTCTTCATGATCTTTGTGTTGGGACTCGAAGAGCTCAACGCCCTCCCTGATGTACTTTCTCCACCTCGGGCGGTCTTCGGCCAGGATCTCCCATGTGTCAGTGGTGATGTCGCACTTTACCAAGGATGCTTTGAGGGTGCCCTTATAATGTTTCCGCTGTCCTCCTTTGGCTCGTTTACCATGAAGGAGCTCCGCATAAAGCATTTGCTTAGGGAGTCTCGTATCTGGCATGCGAACTATGTGGCCTGCCCAGCGAAGCTGATCGAGTGTGGTCAGCTTCAATGCTGGAGATGTTAGCCTGGTCGAGGACACTGATGTTGGTACGCCTATCCTCCAAGGATCTTGCAGGATATTGTGGAGACATCGTTGGTGATATATCTCCAGCGACTTGAGGTGCCTTCTATACATCGTCCATGCCTCAGATTCATACAGGAGGGCGGGTATTACTACAGTCTTGTAGACCATGAGCTTGGTGGTAGATTTGAGGGCCTGGTCTTCAAACACTCTTTTCCTCAGACTGCTGAAGGCTGCACTGGTGCACTGGAGGCAATGTTGAATCTCCGCATCAATGTCTGCCTTTATTGTTAAGAGGCTCACGAGATATGGGAAATGGTCCACATTGTCCAGGGCCGTGCCGTAGATCTTGATGATTGGAGGACAGTGCTGAGCGGCGGTGACAGGCTGGTGGGGGACCTTTGTCTTACAGATGTTATGCTTTCATATGCCTTAGTGAATACATTGACTATATCCTGGAGTTCAGCCTCTGAATGTGTGCAGACGCAGGTGTCATCTGCATACTGCAGCTCAACGACAGAGGTTGGGGTGATCTTGGACCTGGCCTGGAGGCGCCGTAGGTTAAACAGCTTCCCACTGGTTCTGTAGTTTAGTTCCACTCCAGCGGGGAGCTTGTTGATTGTGAGGTGGAGCATGGCGACGAGGAAGATTGAGCAGAGGGTTGGAGCAATGACGCAGCCCTGTTTGACCCCGGTCCGGACATGGATTGAGTCTGTAATGGATCCGTTGGTAAGGATCACAGCCTGCATGTCATCATGAAGCAGGCGAAGGGTGTTGATAAACATTTGGGGGCATCGAAACGGAGGAGGATGCTCCATAGACCCTCACAGTTGACAGTGTCAAAGGCCTTTGTAAGATCGAAAAAGGCCATGTATAAGGGCTGGCGCTGCTCCCTGCATTTTTACCGACACCTAAAACAGGTTGGTCTGCAGTACTCCAGGGAACTGCTTATCTGACATCTAATCTTAGATAATCCGCAATTTTCTCCAGTTAAATATTGGGAAGACTGAAGCCATTGTCTTCGACCCCTACCATAAACTCAGTATCCTTGTCACAAATTACATCTGCCACTCCTGCCTCAACCAAACTTCAATCTCAGCATCTTACACGACTCTGAGCCGGAGCTTTAAACCCTATAATCCTTTCCAGCACAAAGTCTGCCCACTTCCACCTCTAGAACGTTGCCCACTGACTAAGCTAATCTGCTGCTGAAACTCTTATCTCGGCATTTGTCACCTCCAGACGCGATTATTCCAATACTTTCCTGGCCGGCCTCCCATCCTTCACGGTCTGTAAACTACAGCTCATCTTAATTTGGCAGCCCGCTGTCCTATTTCACAAAAAGTCCCACTCACCCTTCAATCCTTGCCCTTGCTGACCTAGATTGGCACCTGATCCTCCAGTGCTTCCAATTTAAAATTCTAATCCTTGTATTTAAATCCTTCGATGACCTCACCCCTATCTCTGTTCCTCCGTCTCTGGGCTCTTGTACATTCCTCCCTCCATTCACCCCACAATTAGCAGCTGTGCTTTCTGCTGCCGAGGCCCCATGCTCTGGAATTCCTTCCCTAAACCTCTTTGCCTGTTCACCTCCCTTTCCTCCTTTAAGACCACCACTTTGACCAAGCTTTTAGTCACATCTCCACTGTATCCTTCTTTGGCTCAGCATTCATTTTTTTTCGATTACGCCTCCGTGAAGTGCCTTCGGATGGTTTCTACATAAAGGCGACACAAGTAGTTGCTGTTATTGTTGATGATTGACTCGCTAGTCTTTTTCAGTAATGGAACTTGGAGATGTTGACCTTTCACTGCGGACTGGGCTTCTTCCCACTCAACTATAATTAATTAGACAAGCCAATACCCAAACGGGTACGGCAATCGTTTCTGCACAAGCAGTGGGAAAGTCCTGTTGCTTGTCCAGGTAAGACCACCCTTCTAATAAGCTGCGCTATTTTAGCTGGTTAAAATCTAGCAGTCGCCCTGCATACACTTGGGGGTCCCTAAACTCTGGCCTTTAACTTCTCTCGGAAACCTCGCTAAGTAAGTGGGATGTGCCCTCTGGGGAGATAATGTGCACTCCATATCTGGCAAAGCTACAAATGCAGATTTCTCACAGTTCAGAGTGGTTCAGCGACTCTTAAATATGATGACGAGTTTTCACACCAGGCTGACCAAAGTAGACTTGGGGACCTAGGTGGGTCAGCACCCATGAAGAACTGAGGTGAGACCACCTGGGTGGTCCTTTACAACTCGCAGAGAGGGGATATTTCTAATCCATTAATCGAGGATGGATGAGTCCATTTACTGGAGGTGAAATGGCTGCATTAATTGATTGTCAGAATTATACTACACCACAGTATTAGTTAGTGCAGCACAATGGCATCTAGTGGTAATGTTGTGTAAGACAGCTGACATTTAAGCTGTGTGTTAGAATCTGCAGTTGATTTTGAATGATCCCTTGAAAAACGCAGGTGATACCTGGACTAACAATGGTAAAAGACCGCAAAGGTCAAAGGTGCCGCTCCAGCTTGGCCCCAGGATTCCAAATCTTCCGGGTGACTGACCGCATTTTGAACTATCTTAACGTGTTTGTCTCTATTACCTTACCTGGAAGATTTTTTCAAACATTTATCACTGTTTGCGTAAAGACATTATTTCTAATATCAATTGTAAATTTACTTTGAACTAATTTAAATTCGTAACCATTGGTCTAACTGGCCGAACTTATTTTGAAATAATGGGCCCAAGTTTGCCCCCAGGGTTAGAACGGCCCTTCTCCGTGTGGTGCGCCAACTTTTTAGAACAGAAACGCGCCTATTATTTACCTTGGTATTCTCCCCTCCGTCTGGTCGATCCAGGCCCTTGACGCAGTGCAGCAGAACGCGTGGAGGGCGGAGCCGGGTCCCGGCGCTGAAAACAGTGCCAGGACTTCTGCACGTGTGCGCTAGAGTGTGCGCGTATGTGCAATAGCTCCAGGCCCTCGAGGCTGCGTGTGAGGGGCCCGAAGCATCCGCCCTAGACCTGGCTGAATGGGCTGCCAGGTCAAAGATCGGACTCGGGCCTCCTTCCCTCCCTCCCGTTTAGCTCCCGCTCCCGCTCTCCCCCACTCCCGTTTAGCTCCCACTCCCGCTCCCCTCCCTCCCTTCTGTTTAGCACCTGCTCCCCCCACCCTCCCGTTTAGCTCTCGCTCCCCCCACCCTCCCATTTAGCTCCCGCTCCTCCCCCTACACGTCGTTGTCAGTGGAGCCCGCCTGGCATGTTGCTGGGGGCGGCTCCCCTCCAAAAGTCTTTGGCGGCCCGGCCTGGCTTCTACGTCCTCGGCAGGGCCCATTCAGCCTCCCTCTCCCCCCCTCTCCTCTTCCCCTCCTCCCTCCCCCTCCTCTCCACCCCTCTCCTCTTCCCCTCCTCCCTCCCCCTCCTCTCCCCCATCCCTCCCCCCTCCTCTCCCCCCTTTCCCTCTCTCCCCCCCCATCTCTTCCTCCCTCTCCCTCTCCCTCCCCCCTCCTCTTCCTCCCTCTCCCTCTCCACTCCCCCTCCCTCCCAACTCCCCCTCCCTCCCAACTCCTCTTCCTCCTTCCTTCTCTCCCTCCCCTCTCCTCCCCCTCCCCTCTCCTCCCCCTCCCCTCTCCTCCCCCTCCCCCCCTCTCCTCTCCCTCCCCCCCTCCCCTCTCCTCCCCCTCCCCCCCTCCCCTCTCCTCCCCCCCTCCCCTCTCCCTCCCCCCTCCCCCTCCCCCCCGTCCCCTCTCCTCCCCCTCCCCTCTCCTCCCTCCCCTCCCACACCCCCTCCTCCCTTCCCCTCACTGTCAGAAACATAGAGAGAGAGAGGCACTGACAGAGAGACAGAGAGAGAGAGACTGGGGGAGCCCCATTCCAGCATGCTGTTGGAGGGCTCCCGGTCAGTGAGTAGAAAATTAATTTTTTATTTACTGATTGATTTTTTTTTTTTTTTGATTTTTTTTGATTTTCTTGGTTGATTTATTGATTTATTTCTCATTTATTATTGATGATGGCTCTTTATTTGTAAAAGTGAAGTGTTTAATGTTTGTAAACCCCTCCCCCCCATCTCTTGTTCTCTGCGCCTGATTTCTAAGTGTAGGCAAGGTTTTTCTGAGCGTACAAAAATCTACACTTACTCCATTCTCAGTTAGTTTGGAGTAAGTTTTCGCTGCCTAAACTTGCAAAACAGGC
Source organism: Pristiophorus japonicus (assembly GCF_044704955.1). Lineage (NCBI taxonomy): Eukaryota > Metazoa > Chordata > Chondrichthyes > Pristiophoridae > Pristiophorus > Pristiophorus japonicus. Next base: position 100,391,691 of record NC_091984.1, on the reverse strand, counting down.
ATAAGTGGCTGGACACGTCCCCTTTTGAAAAAAAAATCTGTTCCACAATGAAACTGTTCTCACTCACTAGAACTGGAGCAAACTAAATGCCGAGAATTGCAATTTCTAAGATGCTCCATTCTAAACTAGTTGCTCCAAAAAAATAGGAGCAACTCAGGCCGAAACTTGAGTCCAATATCCTGGGTTTGCATCGCCTATCTGTCATTTCGTATTTTACGATGCACAATCTCTGCCTTAACATAAAGGGGCTGAAATTGGAATTTGGGGCAGATAATTCGAATTATATGATGAATTACTGCCCAGATCGATGGGGCGGAGAATACAGGGAAATTGCCTTCTTTTCTTTTAAAAAATCATCAGTGTGGTTTTTGGGGTGGCAGAGGGGCGGAAGCGAGTTGGGGGTGGGTCGGTAGACGGGCGGGGTCATCAGCGCGACACGGTGTCGTGCTGACGTGTAGGACCTTCTTGCTATTGAGTGAGTGCAGCAAAGGTTCACCAGACTAATTCCAGGGATGGCAGGACTGACATATGAGGAGAGACTGGATCGACTGGGCCTGTATTCATTGGAATTTAATAGAATGAGAGGGGATCTCATAGAAACATATAAAATTCTGACGGGACTGATGCAGGAAGAATGTTCCCGATCTTGGGGAAGTCCAGAACCAGGGGTCACAGTCTAAGGATAAGGGGTAAGCCATTTAGGACTGCGATGAGGAGAAACTTCTTCATTCAGAGAATTGTGAACCTGTGGAATTCTCTACCGCAGAGAGTTGTTGATGCCAGTTCGTTAGATATATTCAAGAGGGAGTTAGATATGGTCCTTATGGCTAAAGGGATCAAGGGATATGGAGAGAAAGCAGGAAAGGGGTACTGAGGTGAATGATCAGCCATGATCTTATTGAATGGTGGTGCAGGCTCGAAGGGCCGAATGGCCTACTCCTGCACCTATTTTCGATGTTTCTATGTTTCTATCAACATCCCTCCCCTTCATTTAAAGGGGAGGAATGCTGTGAGGCCTACCATTGTCAGGCCAACTGCAGAGTCGGCCAACAATTAAAATAAAATGGCAGCCGTGGCATTGTGCCCTTCCGTTTAAGGGCGGACGCACCGCCCAGCCACTGGCAGCTTTCTGCCGGGAGAAGCGACCGGCAGCGACTCCGCTCCCGCGGGGCAATCCTCCCTTGGGCAGAAAGGGGTCGGCGTGTGCCCGACAATGGGTCGGAGTGCCAGGCAGGACGGAAATAATGGGCTGCCCCCGGTCGGAAAGGACTTACCGCCCCGTTGCTAACCCGCCTTCAGGAAGGGGGCAATTTTGGCTCCAAAATCTATTAACCGGCTCTTGACACGACCAGAAAGACTGTATCATATAAATTTGAGGCAACCTGATGTTTAGCTGTGAGTCGCTGCAACTGAGACAAGGAAAAGGTGGATTGTTCTTTCTTGCAGAAGCAGAATGTTACTCTATTTCAAAAATACTATTTTTTAGGAACATGCAGCTTCCGTTTACTGTGCACTGGCCCAGGAGTTGATGCACCCACAGAAAACCAATGCAGAACTGGCAAAATTACCAACAAATAGCTAAGCTCCTCCTCCAGAATCCCTCTCTGCTTATTATGATTTTGCCAGACTTTCCAACTCAACCACAGTTCAATGGTAACATCCTCATTCTGAACAAGCAGCTGCTTTTTACATGTAAATACAAACACTTATCACTTACATATCAGGTACAGAAAGAGAAATAAAGAGGGAAAGTAAGATTGGATTGAGAGAAAAAAAGAGACAAAGGAAGAGTAAGAAAAACATTGACACATTTTAAAAATCGCTCACAACAATGTAAGAATGAGACTCCAAAGTTTTAATTGTTCTTTTTCTGGGCCGATGCGGTTGATTGGCATTACAGTAACATAAATCTCAGGAACATAAAAAGGTACTTGTGCTGTTAAGTAGCAGTCCTAACTTTCTATGGTGAGTTTAATTGTCGATTAATGCGCAAACTAGACAGAAAAAATGTTTCTACTTGTGGGGGAGAGCAAAAAGTGGTATGAACATGGAACTCGCTACCACAAGGAGTAGTTAAGACAAATGGCCTCGGCGCATTTAAGGGGAAGCTGGACAAACACATGAGGGAGAAAGGAATAAAAGGTTATACTGATTGGGTTCGATAAAATGGGATGGGAGATGGCTCATATGGAGCATAAAACTGGCATAGACCAAATGGCCTGTTTCTATGCTGTAGACTCTAATAATTCTAGTTTGCTGGTATACTTTGAATCAAACAGAATAATTGACATGTTTGTAATATCTCACCACTTCGGGGCACCTAAAGTAGCCCCTGAACCCTGAATCAGATTGGCTACACCTCACTCATTTGGTATTCAATGAGACTGAACACTCATAAAATTTTCCTTCAGTTGGAAGGCCTGCCCCCCCATGATTTCAATCCTGGTAAATATTTTATTTAGAATTTTCTACTGATGAATTTTCATGCTCATCAAAGAAAATAATGCCGGTGTTGAGGAATTAAACACACTTGTTCCATTCTTAGCCTCAAGATCTCGCAGATCAGCCAGTTACTAGCTCTGCTCTCTTTATTCTGACCCAACAACGTGCTTTAACCACCAACCTCTGAAAATCCAAACTCTTTATTTAACTATCTTTATTTTTTTCATTTGTAACACCAGGATGTTTAAGGTGAAATTGGAATTTTGTGCCATTTAATGGCAAATTCAGGACACTTTTGTGCTTTGTAAGTCATGACCACTGGGCAGAGGCTGTCCAAATTCATTTCATATCATTTCTTTATTGCCAGCAGAATGAATTTTCATCTCATCAGTCGGGGATGGATTTGAAACCAGGTTCCAAAGATGAAAGAGCAGTGTTCTACAATGCACCATCCTCCTGTCCTCTGCTCATGTCTGCTTAATGCAGTTGCTGTGACTGTACATTTTCTGATAACTCTCCACAAGTTCTTCTAACCTTCCCCATTATGCTTCAGTACTCATCCTTAATGTACCGCCCTGACCTGTGTGTGAACACCACCGCAGGTCGGGGCTATAGATAGAGCTGGAGTGCCGGGCCCTGGAACATCGTGGTGGAGGTGCGGCGAATGAGGGCACGGGGCCCAGAAAAGCCGAGGGCCCAAGGGCAGCACGACCTGCGATATGTGTGCACACGAGGTCCGTGCAGCACAGCAGGTCTCCAGTCGTCCTGGTTAGTCCTTGCCACTGAATAAAGGCCTAGCTCTGTCAAGCCCATGTGGTGGCTGATGTGCAATGGTGCAAAATAATTCACGCACAGGCATCTTCCACCCCCTCAACTGGAGTTCAGGACTGGAACATCGGGTTCTTCATTGAAACATCTGTGAACTCTCGGAGAAACAAGTCCTCGTTCGAGGGACCGCCTATGATGATGACATTTAATGATGTAACAGCCATTATTGACTGGAAAAAATACCATGCGTGTTTTTTTGAAGAACACCATACATTTAAACAGAACATTCGTATATTTATTTCTCTATCTTATGTATTCTTTGTTTCCTATTATGTGCTGTATAAACATGACTGAGACAGGTAAACTGTCTCTTTTTTTTTTGAATTATGGCAATTAAAAAAAAAAAGAAAAGTCACTGTTCCCTTGATGGTTCAATGAGTCGATCTGGTGAATAGCTGATCCATACAAAACAGGAAAGTTCAGCATTCAATCCCTGGGCAGCATAGAGTTAGCTGATCTTGGGTGAGATGGTGCCCCTTGGCTAGGGAGGGGAAAATGAACCAAAGTTCCTGCTTTTGATCAGTATTCAGCACCCACTGCATGAAGTGTGGCATTGAGTGAGAACAGGATTGGGTATGGCTGTGGTGTTCTTGTGGTTGAACAGTCACTGTCAAGACCGACATGTGACCAGTAACCACCTGATTGAGTTACTGGAGAAGAACTGGTGCTCAGGGGATTGGGCGGCGGTGGCAGGGGTGGCGGGGCGGGGGAGGAATGGGAGGGGGAAGAGAAAAGTGTTGAGAAAAAAAGTCTCACTGTATAAAATAAGACAATTTTTATATTTTATGTCATGAAATACAGCAATGTAAAGCTGGTTAAATGTTGCTTGGCTTTACAACCACGTGGTGTTAAATATTAGCAGGGCCAGCAAAATACAAAGACTCACTGAGGGTATGTAACAGGGCTTTTGAATACACAGTGATTGACTCAATAGTCTAAATAGCTTTCAATAGACTGAGGGCTAGAAATTTGGTATCGCCCAGAGGTTAATCCCGGCTGGTTGGTAGCTATAGCGCCTTGTGAAATTTAACGGCATCTATTGCAAAATTTGGTTTCAGTGCCCTGAGGGAAATGGATTGATAAATCAGTCATAACACAATTCTCTTAGGGCGGTGAAGCTGAAAATTGTTGCGATAAATTCCCAGAGCGAATGCGGATGAGGCGATGGTCATCAGACATTCTGGCGCTAGCCTCTTCTTGAAGGGGATGTAGAATAACTACGCAGACGCAGTTTTACCATCGCAATCTAGTCAGAGCAGCAACATGGAGGTCGCCAGCGTGCCCACCGCTTTCCAACATGGCCCTGGAGGCTTTGATGGAGGCTGTTGAGAGGCGAACGTATGTCAGCCTGAGAGTGCCAGGAGGCCACCGCCAGGAGTTTTTCAGCATGGTGCCCACAACTGCAACACAACTCGGGTCGTCAGGGTGAGTATCCTTCTATTAACCTTACAATGCCATAATTTGAACCTCACTGTCTCACACAATGTACAGTCGATGCAGTACCTGCTCCTTCACAATGTGTACCAAGCTATGATCCTCATTGCTGAAGAGCTGTAAAGTTCCACCTCAGTTCAGCAGCCATACCCTGGGCCTCCATGCGTAGCTCTCCTTCTTGGTCCCTACTCAGCCCCACCCCTCCTCTTCCTACCTTTTCACTCTTTATATGCGTTTGAAAAACTTTAGCCTTACCCTTAATCTTAGCTGGTAGCCACCAAATCCCACCATTCACACAGCCACTCTGCGCAGCCCTGAGAGTCAAATGGACATCTGAACACTTCCATACAGTAGAAGCTATTCAACTCTGCAAGGCACATGTGGTTCTCGTTGTATTGCAGCTCAGCACGGATGTTGAGGTTGCAGAGGGGTATCATGAACCAGGGGACTAGACCATAGCCTTTGTCGTCGAACAGCCAGCCGCGACCTTCATGTGGTGGCTGGAAGAGTCATGGCACAGTGTTCTCCCGCAAGATGAAAGCATCATGTGCGCTGCCAGGTAGTGGACATTCACAGCGAGGTCGCACATTAACTGTACATTGAGAGAATGGTCGCCCTTGCGGTTGTGAAACACCTCTGCATTATGGTATGATGCACACAATGCCACGTGGATGCAATCAGTGGCGTCCTGACTCATTGGAAAGCCCGCTATCCTGGCGAACCCCAATGATCATTCCTCTTGTTTCTCCCTCGTCTTGGGAAACATTATGTAGTCCATTCTCCTTAGGTATAGAGCTCTGTGACCTTGCGGATGCAGCAATGAACAGCAAATTGCGAAACACTGCAGATGTCCTCTGCTGTAGCCTGGAAGGGTCCGGAAGCGTAGAAATTGAGCGCCACAGTAACCTTCACTGTGACGGGCAGCGAAGTCCTGGTCCCGATATCAGCCTTTACGTCTGGCTGCAGGAGATGGCATAGCTCGGTGACTACCTCCTTACGGAACCGCAGCCTTCCAACGCACTGCTGCTCAGACATGTCTAGGTATGATAAGTGATCCTGATAAACGCGTGGGGAGTAAGGCATCCTGCCGGATGTCTACAGGGTCTCCTCATTCGTGGCCCCACATTCCCAATCTCCCCTCTCTGTAGACGCCGCCGACCAATTGCTTGCAGGAGGCGAAGGTGGCATCTTAGCACTGCACCTATCTAAATACATACCTCAAATCGCTACTAACTGTAACTTTGAGGACAATCTGCCTCAGCAATCCCAGAGATACACACACTGCACAATGTGGAAACGTAGCACTCACTTTAAACTCTGAATAACCCGGTTGCTCATCCCTTTAAATACCCTCCTGGTATTGCCCAAAGAAGCGAGTTAACGTTTTGGGTCGATGACCTGACGAAAGGTCATCGACCTGAAATGTTAACTCTGTTTCTCTCTCCACAGATGCTGCCTGACCTGCTGAGTATTTCCAGCAGTTTCTGTTTCCATACCTGAAATGTTAACTTCTCTATTCACAATACAGATGCCGACTGACCTGCTCTTTGTTTCCTGCATTTTCTATTTTTGTTTTTAAGTTTTGATAGTGAGTTTGAATGACATGCTGATTAAAAAAATCTTAAAACATAATTTTTTTGCCTTTGGATGAACAGAATATATGCCATATTTGCATTTCAAAATATCTAGATTACTGTTGTGTGTCGTTAACCTTTTAGCTTCATTCTGTCACAGCTGGCCTAATTTCCATAGGAACCTTTGTAACCTTCGATTTACACTATCTTCCTCATTGATCCTAATCCTAATGATTGTAAAGGTAGCTTCCACAAGCTAGCGAACAGTTCCTATGCACTGATACTTGATTTTATTAGCTTTGACCAACTTAATAGAACTGAAGTCACTACAGGTCAAACTGAACACTTATAGTTAATTGCTCAACAGCCTCCATGGTCAAATGGCAGCATCATAAATTTCCTAAAAGCTCATTAATGCTGATGTTTAGTAATTGTTTTGAAAGCGTTGACTTTCTGTTTTTTCAATGACGCCCATTATGCATTATGAATCCAACTGCTGTATAAACATGACTGATAGTCTGCATAATTACACTGGTTATTTATTAAGGGAACACTCCAAGGAAAGCTCACAAAAACCATACCATTCAACCGTATCTAAGTATTTGGCAATTGCTGAGGAGAAAAAGCTCATTTTGAAAGTATATATGTGATAGATAATTGAGTCTTGAGTTAGTAATGTCATTGATGTACCAGGATTATTACAGCTGATCCATATAAAAAAAGGTTAGTTCAAGGTGCAATCCCTGGGCAGCACTGAGTTAACGAGACAGTGCCTGTAGGCTAGGGAGGGAAATATTCATGCTCTTGATCAGTAATCAACACCCACTATGTGCAGTGTGACATCAGGTGAGGGCGGGATTAGGTACAACTGTGATTTCCTTGTGGTTGACGAGCCCATGAACACTGTCAAAACTCACACTTGAACAGTAACCACACCACAGAGAGACAGCAGAATGAGGTAAACAACGACACTACTAATTTCTGCACTGAGTAGAGTGCTAACTTTCCCTCCGTGCTTGGCTCCTCCTCTGTCAAAGGTACTGAATCATGTCGGATGTAGTTCAACAGGTGCCGGCAACCATCTGGTGCGCCGTCCATGTGGCCCTCCTCAGGTGTGAGGCTAGATTATACAAAAGAACTGTTCAACCTATTTGATCTCATTCTCTCAGGATACCAACCGTACGGTCTTCTCACTTCAACTTTTTAAGCATTTCTCTCCACCTGCACATAGAAACATAAAAAATAGGTGCAGGAGTGGACCATTCGGCCCTTCGAGCCTGCACCACCATTCAATATGATCATGGCTGATCATGCAACTTCAATATCCCATTCCTGCTTTCTCTCCATACCCCTTGATCCCTTTAGCCATAAGGGCCACACCTAACTTCCTTTTGAATATATCTAACGAACTGGCCTCAACAATTTTCTGTGACAGAGAATGCCACAGGTTACCAACTCTCTGAGTGAAGAAGTTTCTCCTCATCTCAGTCTTGAATGGCTTATCCCTTATCCTTAGACTGTGCCCCTGGTTCTGGACTTCCCCAACACCGGGAACATTCTCCCTGCATCTAACCTGTCCAGTCCCGTCAAAATTTTATATGTTTCTATGAGAGCCCCTCTCATTCTTCTAAATTCCAGTGAATATAAGTCTAGTCGATCCAGTCTTTCTTCAAATGTCAGTCCTGCCATCCCGGGAATCACTCTGGCTAACCTTCGCTGCACTCCCTCAATAGCAAAAATGGAGACCAAAACTGTACACAATATTCAAGATGTGGCCTCACCAAGGCCCTCTACACTGCAGTAAGACCTCCCTGCTCCTATACTCAAATCCTCTCGCTATAAAGGCCAACATGCCATCTGCCTTTTTCACTACCTGCATGCCAACTTTCAATGACTTATGTACCATGACACCCAGGTCTCGTTGCAACTCCCCTCTTCCTAATCTCGGGGCAGAATTTCCAACATCCCGGGCCCGTACAAAGTTTCTACGGACCCAGGAAGGCATCGGAAAAGATGGTTTTCAGCGCGCAATACGCACTGGAGCTTGACAGATCGTAGCCAGATCGGAAGCAAGGATATTAGATCGGGAGCGAGGACATTTGAACGTACAAGATTGGGCTTTTTTCCCATATCTTGCCCAGCAAATGTCCTGAAAAATCTTGCGCCCGAAAAAGCAGGCACATAGCCTACTGTTACAGGTGCAAGTGTTTTAAGACATACAAAAAGAATTATAAAATTAAATTATAAATACATAGTTTATTGTTAAAAACCCTCCCCGTTACGGTAAGTTTATTTTTAACCATAATTTTTAAAACTTTTTTAAAAATCGCGAAAATATTTTATTTTTATCAGACATGATAACTTTAAGTTTAATTAATTTTAAATATGTGTGGTTTGTTTTTTATTTTTTATTATTTTGTGTGATTGGTTTTGTTCCCATTAATAGCACTGAGAACTCGTAGTTCCGTGAGTCTCAGTGCTATTAATGGGAACCTGTGAAATACTTACCTGATTGGCTGAGCAGTTACACATGACTGCATCTTCTACATCAGGACCTTCTGCACGGGAGCGCGCTTTGCAGCGCGGGAGGAGAAGGCCTCCAAATCGGAAATCAGGCGCCTCCTCGATCACCAGGTAAATTCGTAAAAAATATCCAGCAAGGCGGCAATTGCCCGTGGGAAGACCCCCAGAGGAATTTCTGGGCCCTTATTTAACAAAGGACTGCACCTCTGACAATACAGTATCCCTCACTATTGCACAGATTGTTACAATTTGGGTGCACTCCAGATATCTTTTCTCGTGTCCAATGATTGTAAAGGTAGCTTCCATAGGCTAGCTAACAGTTCTGATGAACTGATCCTTGATTTTATTCAAAATCAGGGAAAGAGGGCCACAGTGTTAACATTATACTCATTTACTGATGAGATACGCAGTGGAAAAATATAGATTGGCCCAATGAACTCCTGATCCTTCAAACTGATGAAAAATAACATTGTGACAGGCTGAATATCTTAGACTATAAGCCTCTTATTAGATTTACTAAGAAATCAAATTAAACAGAAGCAAGAGCAAACACATATTTAATAAGATGATAAGTCAAGTAACTCAGTGCCTTCCAAAACAATACAAGTCCAAGGGCTAGATTTAAAATTTTTTTGCATGCATAATGCCCACTTAACGTCCATTTTACCGCTGAAATGAAGTATAACGCCCAGATATCGTCCATTTAGCCACAAAATGGAAACTGACGCCCATTTTTCGGACACTTATCACTGAACGTTACTTTCCCCATATAGAAAAAACATAGAAAATAGGTGCAGGAGTAGGCCATTCGGCCCTTCTAGCCTAATGTCGGGAAAAAATAATACCGCCCGCCCACTTTTTTTGGGCGGAATCATCAGAATAGGCGAAACCAGCACCCATAATATCGCCCAGCGTTACTTTCCGTACGTAATTAACACCGAGATTCAATCATACCGAACGCCCACTTTATTTTGTCGTAAAGATCACATTTTCCCAGCATCACTTTCACCACCTCGCACACATCTTGCCCACAATATCGCTCGCCCAAAAAACGGCGGGAAAAAATGAAACTAACCGGACCTACTCACAGCGGTATGGGCGCCATGTTCTAAATCACATGTCACATCATTTAAAAGGCTGCTCTGCTTCAACCTCAGGGTAGTTCAGATGTACTCTGGAGGTCTTTGGAGGCGATGTGAACATCTGAACAAATATCTTTATCATACTGTGGACGATTGGAATTTAGTAGGTGTCTTTGTCGGGACATTCACTCCTTGTGACAAATCGGTGGAAAACAGATAGCTATTGGAATGGGGCCTGTCTTTTCTCACCCTCTCTTGATGACCACTTACATGATGCAGACTCGAGATGGCGGAAGGTACGCTCGACAGCATCATGTGCCCAATGTAAGATGTGACAGACTGATGAGGAGGACCAGATGTTACACCCCCCGCAAGTACAGGGAGAAGCATTCTTACCATGACTTGCCCGACACCACCAGCCTTCGGAGACAGTGCTTCCACAAAGAGGTTATCACTGAGGTATGCCAGCTCATAAGGGGAGATCTGCAGCCTGTCAGCACCATCAGGACCGCACTGAACGTCGAGGCCAAAGTCACCGCGGCACTGTCGTTCCATGCGTCGGGTTCTTTTCAGGCCTTAGCTGGCGACATTTGCGGTATGTCTCAGCATGCCACACATTGCTGCATTAGACAGGTCACTGAAACCCTGTACGCACGCAGGATGTACTTGATCAGCTTCCCGATGACCAGGGAGGCATAGAGTGAGAGGGCTCGAGGATCCTGCCGAATTTCTAACTTCCCCAAGGTGTAGGGAGCAATAGACTGTACGCACATCGCGATGCGGGCACCCTTTCAGGATGCTGAAGTTTTCAGGAACCGCAAGGGATTCCACTCCCCGAATGTGCAACTCATTGTCGATCACCAGCAAATTATTATGGCAGTGAATGCCAAATTTCCGGGCAGCATCCATGATGCTCACATCCTGCGTGAGAGCACTGTTTAACAAGTCAGGTACAATCAGCCACAAGGTCAATGCTGAATGCTTGGTGATAAAGGATATGGCCTCGCCACCTGGCTGATGACCACCCCCTGCGTGATACCCATACCGAAGCCGAGAAGCGATACGAGAGCCACAGAGCCACTCGCAATATTGTGGAGAAAACCGTTGGAGTGCTTAAGCAATGCTCCACTCAGGAGGCAAGCTCCAATACCATCCTGAGCAGGTAGCTCAATTCGTGGTGGTGTGCTCCATGCTACACAACTTGGCTATCAGGAGGGGACAAGAATTGCCAGGAGGGCGTGACGGTCCACCTCAGGAGGAAGAGAAGGACAAGGAGGTGGTCGCTGACATCGGGCCAGACAATCCGGTTGAGGCTGAAGCCATGCCCCCGCCCACCCTGTAGACCGCATGAAAGGGCCCAAGGTGGCATCACAGCTGCAAGACTCTTATGTCAGTAGCTCATAAATGAGCGCTTTGCCTGAAAGAACGTTGGTGGTATTTACAAAGCTGACACACTGCTGGGTGTGCAGGTCATACATCAATGATGGGCATCACCTTGGTGACAGTTAAAGTTTAAGTTGATTGAAGTTAAATGTAATTATACCCTTTGATGTTAAGGAATCACGGGAGGGGACGGTCCTGAGGTGGGAACATGCTCCGAGCCAGAAGCAAGATGTTGCTCCTGGCTCTCTTGTGTGGTTGTCAATGGGTGTGCGGCACCTTGGGGTGCAGTGCCGCACTCCAGGACCACTGGGTGCCCTCTGCCACCAGTGTTCCTGGCTAACAGCTCCAGGGCCTCCTCCATCCCTTCCATGTTATATTATTTGTTTGGACAAAGGCTCAGTGCCAACTATGTTCTGAGTGCTTAGTGGTGAATCTCCCTCGTGCCTCTCTCAACAGCCAAACAAGTACACACCACACCCACACACGCTTTCAGTCCCTCTTTGCTCCCTCTCTCTCTGTCTCTTCTGCATATATAATGATGACCCCTGACCTCCTGCGAAGGACAGCGACACTTTATGGCAGAAGGTCAGAGAGATTTAACGCGAACACCCATTTCAGATCGCTCGTGGTAACATCCAATTTTTTAAATGGAGACGAGGGACGGTGAGAATGGGCGACAAGCTGGCGATCTGAAAACCCATTTTTACCACCCATGCTGTAAGTACCGCCCATTTTTGGGCAATCTGCACAAAAATGTAAAATCTAGCCCCAAAAGCTTTAACAGTTCTTTGTGGTAGAGTACACGACTGGCATATTGATGAAATGTTTTTACATGAGAAAAGCATTTGCCTCCACCCATACAAACTTTTGAATGAGCAAAAACTCCAATATATATTTCTCTGTCAGGCAGGCTCTGAATGTGGACATATCAATCAACACTTTGCCTGAAATCTCTGCTACAACAGATCGAACCTGCAAGGGCGGGTCAGAAATCCCAAATGATTACCTCTGTCTCCATCTCCCAGGCTAGCAATCAAGTTTTTAAACAATTACATTATTTGCAGAAAAACCATGAATAGCTACATATTATTCTTCCATCTCTTAACTGATTAGTTGCGAGATCAAACATGTGTGTTTCACATTGTCTTGTCTCCCACATTCTCCAGTAAGCAATGAGGTGAGAAGGGTTCCACAGCCCATAGTTTGCCTTTGGTCATGTATAATTACCCTCAAATGCAATTAAAAGCATCAAGAGAACAACAAAAACTCAGTCATGCTACGTATATAGTTGTGAGCCATAGAAAGTAGGAGTCCTGATAATGTGTGTATTCCATCGGGAATGACTGCTCCCAGCCATGCAGAAACCAATTTGAACTGATCAGAAAATAAACTCCCATAAAGAAGCATTAAAAATATGGAGTATTTTATGATTCAAAATAAGACAGATCTCCAATTAGTCACAGATAGAACCTTTGACAATTCTGCACCCCTGGCAGCAACATAACATTTTACAATTTAATCTATATACATCCACTATTCCAGGAGCGAAAAAATACTTTTAATCTTGAGGTTTGTTATTTTCATATTTGTGTCCTATAATTCCATGCTCACAATCCAAATTAAATACTGTGCTTGCATCAATGATGCTTATTCCTGGATCTTGTCACCTCAGTCTTCCTTTACCTTTGAAAACAAGTACAGAGGGGAATTGCGTGATGCAGCAATTTAAAAACTGGACTTTCAATTCTGCAGCTTGGGCTAAAATGCAGCCCAAGCTATTGGGATGAAAGTCTTCTCTGCAAACATTTGAGTCCTGCGTAAAATGAGTTTCTTGGGAGCAGCAGAAAACTGCCACTAATCTTTCAATTTCTGTCAGAAAACTTTGAGATTAACGTCCTAGCATCTTCCTCCTAATCATCTGTAAAGCTGTGGAAGGAGTCATCAATAACCCAATGAAGCAACACCTACGCACCAATAGCCTGCTCACCAACACTTCAGGTTCTCTGAGAAGCACTCAGATCCAGACACCATAGCTTTGTTCAGGACATGAATCGAAGGCCAGAGGAGGTCAGAATAGCTGCTCTCAACATCATAGAAACATAGAAACATAGAAAATAGGTGCAGGAGTAGGCCATTTGGCCCCGCCATTCAATGAGTTCATGGCTGAACATGCAACTTCAGAACCCATTCCTGCTTTCTCGCCATACCCTTTGATTCCCCCGAGTAGTAAAGACTACATCGAACTCCTTTTTGAATATATTTAGTGAATTGGCCTCAAAGGCAGCAAAGAATGACACAAGGAGCCTGAGATGGTTGCACTTGTTGGAGGTCAATCATCTTATTCCCAGGACATCAGTGTAGATGTTCCTCAGGGAACCATCAGCAGCTGCATCACTAACAACAGCTTGAATTTATATAGCGCTTTGAACATAGTAAAATGTAACAAGGCACGTCAAAGGAGTGTTATCAAATACAATTTGACACTGAGCCACATAAGGAGATATAGGAACATAGAAAGAGGAGTAGGCCATTTAGCCCCTCAAGCCTGTTCCACCACTCAGTGAGATCATGGCTGACCTGTGAATTAACTCCATATATCCACCATTGCCCCATATCTGTTGGTTAACAGAAATCTATCAATCTCAGCTTTAAATTAACAACTGACCTAGCATCAATTGCTATTTGTGGAAGAGAATTCCAAACTCTTTGTGTGGAGAAGTATTTCCTGACTTCAACCCTGAAAGGTCTGGATCGATTTTTTAGACTATGCCCCCTCGTCCTAGATTCCTCAACCAACGGAAATAGTTTCTCTCGATCTCCCCTATCAGTTCCAATATCTTGAAAACTTTGATCAAATCACCGCTTAATCTTTTAAATTCCAGGGATTACAACCCTAATTTGTGTAATCTCTCCTGGTAATTTAACCCCTGGAGTCCGAGTATCATTCTAGTAAATATACAAGACCTATAAAAGTACTGTAAAGTTGTGTGGCAGCTATGGTGGGGCAGAAATTAAATTAATCTGGAGTAATTTGTAACAAAGTGTAGAATTAGCCCAGTTTTAAACTAGAAAATAGAAAAAGGTTAAAACATGTTGGGCCAAATCTTCCTGTAAAAATAATGATGAGTTCACGACGCATTATTAATACGCAAATCGGCCAGCAAGTTCAGCAAAAGAGCTACGCTGTGCGTTGCGAATCTCCATAACTTGTTGGTTTGGAGAGGTCCCAGTCTGGAGACTGGAAAACCTCAAATGTAATGCCCCTATTTAATAAAGGAGGGAGACAGAAAGCAGGAAACTATAAACCAGTTAGCCTAACATCATCATTGGGAAAGTGCTGGAGCCCATTATTAAGGAAGTAGTAGCAGGACATTTAGAAAATTGCAATACAGTCAAGCAGAGTCAGCATGGTTTTATGAAAGGGAAATCATGTTTGACAAATTTGTTGGAGTTCTTTGAGGATGTAACGAGCAGGGCGGATAAAGGGGAACCAGTAGATGTTGTGTATTTGGATTTCCAGAAGGCATTCGACAAGGTGCCAGATAAAAGGTGACTGCACAAGATAAGGGCTCACAGAGTTGGGATAATATATTAGCATGGATAGAGGATTGGCTAATTAACAGAAAGCAGAGAGTCGGGATAAATGGGTCATTTTCAGGTTGGCAGACTGTAACAAGTGGTGTGCCACAGGGATCAGAGCTGCGGCCTCAATTATTTACAATCTATATTAATGACTTGGATGAAGGGATAAGTGTAATCAAAGATAGATGGGAAGGCAAGATGGGAAGGAAGAGGCAAAGAATCGACAAAGGGATATAGATAGGCGAAGTGAGTGAGCAAAATTTTGGCAGATGGATTGCAATGTGGGAAAATGTGAGGTTTGGAAGGAAAAATAAAAATGCAAATGTTTATTGAAATGGAGATTATAAAATGCAGTGGTACAGAGGGATCTGGGGGTCCTTGTACATGAAACACAAAACGTTAGCATGCAGGTACAGCAAGTAATTAGGAAGGCAAATTGAATGTTTGGTCTTTATTGCAAGGGGGATGGAGTGTAAAAGTAGCGAAGTCCTGCTACAACTGTAGCAGGTTGGTAAGACCACACCTGGTGTACTGCGTACAGTTTTAGTCTCCGTATTTAAGGAAGGATATACTTGCACTGGAGGCAATTCAGAGAAGGTTCACGAGGTTTTTTCCTGAGATGAAGGGATTGTCATATGAAGATTGAGCAGGTTGGGCCGATGCTCATTGGAGTTTACAAGACTGAGACGTGATCTTATTGAAATGCAGAAGATTCTGAGGGGGTTCAACAGAGTCGATGCAGAGAGGATGTTTCCCCCAGGGGGCATAGTTTCAGAATAAGGAGTCACCCATTTAAAACGGAAATGAGGAATTTCTTCTCTCAGAGGGTCGTGAATCTTTGGAATTCTCTATCTCAGAGAGCTGTGGAGGCTGGGTCATTAAATGTATTTAAGGTGGAGATAGACAGATTTCTGAACGATAAGGGAGTCAAGGGTTATGGGGAGTGGCCAGGGAAGTGGAGTTGAGGCCAGGATCAGATCAGCCATGATGTTATTGAATGGCCATCTCTGCTCCTATTTCTTATGTTCTATGTTCAATTTGCCTCGCACAAATTGCAGCTCCCTGTGAACCTCCCCGCTATTTTTAAGAACTGTATTTTCAATGAATTGCCCATTAAACTTGCTGCAGAAAGTTAGAGCACATACTGAACAGTGAAAGTACCCTTTTAACAATGTGATAATTCTTGATGCAATGGCAATGAACCTCTCTCGCCCAGAAAGGGAGCAATTTAAACTGTTGAGTCTCACTCCTACATGTAGTAAATTCTTAAGAGATTGAGATTTCAAAATTTTACATTTTCTTTTTACTTATTGCCTCCTATTTTTCATTCTTAATCCAATCTTTCTTTCTCTTTCTGCAGTTGATTTGACTTAAATTTACCCTTCTTCTCTGTCATTGCTGTTTCTTTCTCAATCCTTAAATCCTATTGGTTAAGGAGATAGATTGTTGGTCCTGTTGCTCACTGAGGTCCCATTGCCCTCGCCGTGTCATTATCAGCTCGCCCTTCGGGAAAGTTAGATTCGAACTGAAGGGTGCAGGAAAAAGTCTAACTAATGGCACACATGAGATAAGCTGGAATTATATAATATATTTAATGACATTTGGAGCTTGCTTTGGTCTCGGAATAGGCCAGTTGCACCTCTGCTTATCTTTCTAAATGGGGGAATTGATGTTTTCATTTTACAGTTTTCTCCCCATGTCTCATGAAGGTGCTGAATCTTGCTTGGGTATGGTTCTATTGGCACTGGTAGTCACTCAGTCACTGGTATGTCCAAATAGTCACTGTTCATGTGTGAGCCTGGTACAGCGAGTATAAGGTATGGCATCACAGCCAAGCACAATCTTGTTTTACTGCTGTTTATCAATCATTAGGCAAAGTCAGGCTTTATTCCAAATGAGCACTTTATTTAAGAGCCTTCGCAGGCTCAGTCGCTTCTTGCTGATTCATTGATTTCACTCAGTTTCTAAAAATGCTGCTGCTATCAAAACATATTAATATATTATCGGTGCAGGTAATTGCCTAGCATGAGCTCTGTTCTTGGTGTCAATATCAAAGCCACTGCTTCGACCTACCAATTCTTCTTGGTTCAAGAATTCTGGCTAATTTGTTTGACCATTCTCTAGTCCAGAAGCACTGAGACCAATTGCAGAACTCCAACTGTTGTCCTGTTGAAATGTGCTAACTCATCCCAGACCAGGAACCTGAACATTGAACCTTCTAGATCTGCATGGTCTAGTGACACACTGGACGATGCCATCATCCACTGTGCCATCAGGGGTGGCATTGACTCCATTAGACCCATTTCAGAGACTATTTACATCCTGAAGACAATTCTTTGCACACTAATAAAATGGGTATCTTACCAAATCCCACCCTCTCCCGATTAGTTCTGACTGCTGCATCTGTCCAATAACACCATGACCTCTGTGCAGTTTCCCTTATCATTCGGTTTGCCTATATTTTTGAATTGAAACTTAAAAACATTGTTTCTATAGGCATATAGAGCTGTCTATCAGCAGTAAAAGCTGATAAACCCCACTCCATTCACTTTTACTGTTTTGAATGGTGACCCTGGATTATGGAACCAGCTCTCAACAGGAATAACTGGCTGACCTATACATGGGTTTCCTTGAATATTATCCAGCACTGTAATTTTACTCACCAATCTATTATGGAGATGAGTTTTCAAGTCATGACTAATTCAAAATGGATCAGTTTGTGGTTTAGTTAGAGATGTGTGTGTGATTTAAATGCAGGGATTAACGAGTGGATATGCATGATTCCTAGAGATTCGGGTGCCAATAATAACCTATGAGGGTGAAGCTTGACGAAAGATCATCCACCTGAAACGTTAACTGTTTCTCTCTCCATAGGTACTGCCTGACCTGCTGAGTATTTCCAGCATTCTCTGTTTTCATTTCAGATTTCCAGCCTCCACAGTATTTTGCTTTTGTTGGAGGGTGAAGCTTGATCAGTTTACTACAGGCCTACCAGCTCATCTGCATTCAAAGACTCGAGAAATTGTAATCTCTCACATCAGGATTGTGATCCCATTGAAAAGTCAGAAAAAGCAAAAGAATGTGACAAATGCAGGGAAGTCGTGGCAGTCACAGTGGTAGTGAAAGCTCGGTACTAAAGCTATGGGACGGACATATTTACTTGAGGGATATTAGTAGTACCACTACTGATGCTGGGATAGCCTTAACTTTAAACCTGCAAGAGAAACCAATTGTAAAGTTAAATGCTGTAAAGGGAGAGAAAAAATCAAAGACAAAGAACAGAATATGAGAGAGGGAGAAGAAGAATGCATTACTGTCGCTTCGCTGTCCCCTCTGGCTCATGTGATGGATGTAGGTTGCCATTTTTAGTCACTTTTATGTTATGACACAAGTAGACAACTCAAATATGTCTTGAAAATGAAAATTTCACACCAAGGAACTGTCTGATATGTTTGGTTTACTATTAATTTAACCCCAATAGGAGATTATTTTGAACAATACCGACTGAGGCTTGCTTAAGTATAAAAATTTTGTCTGTTCGTGTCACAAGATAATTAATAGCTGAAGGCCATTTGGCACATCGAAATTCATCCATCCAGAAAGATTTTAAAGTGCGCCCCCTCCCTCCCCCAATTGCTGCATCTGTTTCGTAAATATTTACGAGGTTTCGCCTCCACAAGTCTATCTGGAAGTCTGTGTGTGTTGGCCACAGCACTTCTTGATCTGTCAAATTTACATTTTACCAGTTTAAACTGTGTTGCCTTGTCCAACTCATGGAATTTATTTGAAACTAATATTCCAGATTTGCCTTTTCCATTCCCTCAACGATCTTATATGCCTCCATTTAGTAACGTCTCGGGCACTTCCTTTCGAGGATAAAAAACCCAGGTTTCTTCAGACTTCCCTCTCAGCTAAGACCTTGACACTTGGAATCGGCTTTGTGTTACTTCTCTGCATTGCCTCCAGTGCTTGAATGTCTTTGTATCAAAGTGAAGCTTGACCAGATTATGCTACAGTTTAGTTATAATTTATCATCTACTGTTTTGACTGCAGAGTTCAAAATCCTATTGGCTTTCAAAGAACCATAGAACGATACAGCACAGGCCATTCAGCCCATCGTGGCTGTGCCGTCTATTTGAAAAAGCTATATAATCAGTCCCACTCCCCTGCTCTTTCCCCATTGCCCTGCACTTTTTTCCTTTACAAGTATTTATTCAATTCCCTTTTGAAAGTTATGATTGAATCTGTGTCCACCACCCTTTCAGGCAATGCATTCCAGATTCCCTTCATCATTTTAAAAACCTCAATCTTATCCCCCCAAACTCGACTCTTCTCCAATGAAAAAACTCCAGTTTCTTGAACCTAACTAAAGTTGAGTCTACTAAGACCCCCTAAGTCTCTTTCAACTTTATCTGTGGCAATTTCAACACCATTCATGGAGTACGTGTGTCACTTACTTTTCCTTCTTACGCACAGTACTTTACACTTATGTGCATGAACTTTCCTCTGTATTGTCTGCCCACTGATGTACTTTGTCCAACTCATTCTGTAATTTCTGAGCTGCTTCCTCCAAACCCCGACCACTTTGACATCATCTGCAAATGTCCCTAAACTGAGCTCTGGAACACCTCACACTTTACTGTTCCCCACCCCAGCATAACTCCTCTAATGAGGTCTAATTTTTTACGTTTCAGTATCTTGTCCATTCCCAAGGTTTACACCGCATCTCCACAGCTTTGATTTAATTGAGAGCCTATCACGTTCTTTGTCAAAATATATTTTGAAAATATTGGTACATTATATTGGGATGGGTGATGTTCGGAGGTTGGGACCGGCGAGATCCGGAAATCAGAAGCGGAGAGGAAAGGACGGGCGAGGCACGGAGAGGTAGGAGCCCAGAGGTGGATCAGCGTTGAGAAGACCAAGGGAAGGCACAGCACAGGCCAATAGTGAGGCTGTGAGATCGTGAGGCTCACATTGCATCCTCTGAATTCCACGGAGAGAAAGGTCCTGTGGGAAGGAGGAAGAAAAGAGGACAGTAGGAATATGTTTGAGTTTGTGTGTATGTATTGGCACATGCGGCGGAGCCTGGTCTCCAGTTGTCTTGGATCCCCTTGCCACTGGACCAAGACCTTACCCCCTCAAGCTTTTGTGGTGGCTGGTGTGCAACGGCCATCCCACAAGAATTCCCGCACAGGTATCTTTCACTGTTTAAAATGAATTCATCAGTCACCTGAGTACTTATTTTTAGTGTGGAAGCAAATCATCCTCGACCCCGAGGGACTGCCTATGATGATGACATTAAATTATAAGGCTTTCCACTGGATGTCACTTCCTCAAAGTCATCGAAGAGTTTATTCAGACAGAATCCTCGCCCCCAAATCCATATTGGCTCCTGCTAACTCGATTGTTATTGCACACACAATCATTAAGTTTACACCTGAAAATCAATTTCATTACCTTTACATGGAATGGTATTGAGACAAATTTGTCTGTACTTGCCCATCTGTTTTGTTACCCTGTTTGAGCACCACATTGGGCTGTTTCCAATTTACTGGTACCCCGCAGTGTTGAGTGACTCTCATAATGGTTATCAGTGCCTCACAAATCTCCTTCCTATTTTCTTTCAGCACTTTGGGATGAAAACCACCTATCCCTGGTGAAATGTTTTGAGCTCTTTCAATATAGAAACATAGAAAATAGGTGCAGGAGTAGGCCATTCGGCCCTTCGAGCCTGCACCGCCATTCAATGAGTTCATGGCTGAACATGCAACTTCAGTACCCCATTCCTGCTTTCTCGCCATATCCCTTGATCCCCTAGTAGTAAGGACTACATCTAACTCCTTTTTGAATATATTTAGTGAATTGGCCTCAACAACTTTCTGTGGTAGAGTATTCAACAGGTTCACCACTCTCTGGGTGAAGAAGTTTCTCCTCATCTCGGTCCTAAATGGCTTTCCCCTTATCCTTAGACTGTGACCCCTGGTTCTGGACTTCCCCAACATTGGGAACATTCTTCCTGCATCTAACCTGTCTAAACCCGTCAGAATTTTAAACGTTTCTATGAGATCCCCTCTCATTCTTCTGAACTCCAGTGAATACAAGCCCAGTTGATCCAGTCTTTCTTGATATGTCAGTCCCGCCATCCCGGGAATCAGTCTGGTGAACCTTCGCTGCACTCCCTCAATAGCAAGAAAGTCCTTCCTCAAGTTAGTAGACCAAAACTGTACACAATACTCCAGGTGTGGCCTCACCAAGGCCCTGTACAACTGTAGTAACACCTCCCTGCCCCTGTACTCAAATCCCCTCGCTATCAAGGCCAACATGCCATTTGCTTTCTTAACCGCCTGCTGTACCTGCATGCCAACCTTCAATGACTGATGTACCATGACATCCAGGTCTCGTTGCACCTCCCCTTTACCCAATCTGTCACCATTCAGATAATAGTCTGTCTCTCTGTTTTTACCACCAAAGTGGATAACCTCACATTTATCCACATTATACTTCATCTGCCATGCATTTGCCCACTCACCTAACCTATCCAAGTCACTCTGCAGCCTCATAGCATCCTCCTCGCAGCTCACACTGCCACCCAACTTAGTGTCATCCGCAAATTTGGAGATACCACATTTAATCCCCTCGTCTAAATCATTAATGTACAATGTAAACAGCTGGGGCCCCAGCACACAACATTGCGGCACCCCACTAGTCACTGCCTGCCATTCTGAAAAGTACCCATTTACTCCTACTCTTTGCTTCCTGTCTGCCAACCAGTTCTCAATCCATGTCAGCACACTACCCCCAATCCCATGTGCTTTAACTTTGCACATTAATCTCTTGTGTGGGACTTTGTCGAAAGCCTTCTGAAAGTCCAAATATACCACATCAACTGGTTCCCCCTTGTCCACTCTACTGGAAACATCCTCAAAAATTCCAGAAGATTTGTCAAGCATGATTTCCCTTTCACAAATCCTTGCTGACTTGGACCTATCATGTCGCCTCTTTCCAAATGCGCTGCTATGACATCCTTAATAATTGATTCCATCATTTTACCCACTACCAATGTCCGGCTGACCGGTCTATAATTCTCTGTTTTCTCTCCCTCCTTTTTTAAAAAGTGGGGTTACATTGGCTACCCTCCACTCCATAGGAACTGATCCAGAGTCTATGGAATGTTGAAAAATGACTGTCAATGCATCCGCTATTTCCAAGGCCACCTCCTTAAGTACTCTGGGATGCAGTCCATCAGGCCCTGGGGATTTATCGGCCTTCAATCCCATCAATTTCCCCAACACAATTTCCTGACTAATAAGGATTTCCCTCAGTTCCTCCTCCTTACTAGACCTTCTGACCCTTTTTATATCCAGAAAGTTATTTGTGTCCTCCTTAGTGAATACCGAACCAAAGTACTTGTTCAATTGGTATGCCATTTCTTTGTTCCCAGTTATGACTTCCCCTGATTCTGACGTTTGTCTTTTCTAACCTTTTTCTCTTTACATATCTATAGAAGCTTTTGCAGTCCGTTTTAATGTTCCCTGCAAGCTTCCTCTCGTACTCTATTTTCCCTGCCCTAATCAAACCCTTTGTCCTCCTCTGCTGAGTTCTAAATTTCTCCCAGTCCCCGGGTTCGCTGCTATTTCTGGCCCATTTGTATGCCACTTCCTTGGCTTTAATACTATCCCTGATTTCCCTTTATAGCCACGGTTGAGCCACCTTCCCTTTTTTATTTTTACACCAGACAGGATTGTACAATTGTTGTAGTTCATCCATGCGGTCTCTAAATGTCTGCCATTGCCCATCCACTGTGAACCCATTCAGTATCATTCGCCAATCTATCCGAGCCAATTCACGCCTCATACCTTCAAAGTTACCCTTCTTTAAGTTCTGTACCATGGTCTCTGAATTAACTGTTTCATTCTGCATCCTAATGTAGAATTCCACCATATTACAGTCACTCTTCCCCAAGGGGCCTCACACAACGAGATTGCTAATTAATCCTCTCTCATTACACAACACCCAGTCTAAGATGGCCTCCCCCCTAGTTGGTTCCCCGACATATTGGTCTAGAAAACCATCCCTTATGCACTCCAGGAAATCCTCCTCCACTGTATTGTTTCCAGTTTGATTAGCCCAATCTATATGCATATTAAAGTCACCCATGATAACTACTGCACATTTATTGCATGCACCCCTAATTTCCTATTTGATGCCCTCCCCAACATCACTACTACTGTTTGGAGGTCTGTACACAACTCCCACTAGCGTTTTCTGCCCCTTGGTATTCCGTAGCTCCACCCATACCGATTCCACATCATCCAAGCTAATGTCCCTCCTTACTATTGCATTAATTTCCTCTTTAACCAGCAACGCCACCCCGTCTCCTTTTCCTTTCTGTCTATCCTTCCTAAATGTTGAATACCCTTGGATGTTGAGTTCCCAGTCTTGGTCACCCTGGAGCCAAGTCTCCGTGATGCCAAACACATCGTATCCGTTAACTGCGATCTGCACTGTTAATAAGTCCACCTTATTCCGAATACTCCTTGCATTGAGGCACAGAGCCTTCAGCTTGCCTTTTTAACGCACTTAGACTCTTTAGAATTTTGCTGCAAAGTGGCCCTTTTTGTTTTTTGCCTTGGGTTTCTCTGCCCTCCACTTTTACTCAGCTCCTTTCTGTCTTTTGCTTCTGTCTCCCTGCATTGGTTCCCATCCCCCTGCCATATTAGTTTAACTCCTCCCCAACTGCACTAGCAAACACTCCTCCTGGGACATTGGTTCCGGTCCTGCCCAGGTGAAGACTGTCCGGTTTGTACTGGTCCCACCTCCCCCAGAACTGGTTCCAATGCCCCAGGAATTTGAATCCCTCCCTGCTGCACCACTGCTCAAGCCACGTATTCATCTGAGCTGTCCTACGATTCCTACTCTGACTAGCACGTGGCACTGGTCGCAATCCCGAGATTACTACTTTTGAGGTCCTACTTTTTAATTTAGCTCCTAGCTCCTTAAATTCGTCTCATAGGACCTCATCCCGTTTTTTACCTATATCGTTGGTACCTACATGTGCACCACGACAACTGGCTGTTCACCCTCCCTTTTCAGAATGTCCTACACCCGCTCCGAGACATCCTTGACTCTTGCACCAGGGAGGCAACATACCATGTTGGAGTCTCGGTTACAGCCGCAGAAACGTCTATCTATTCCCCTTACAATTGAATCCCCTATCACTATTGCTCTCCCACTCTTTTTCCTGCCCTCCTGTGCAGCAGAGCCAGCCATGGTGCCATGAACTTGGCTGCTGCTGCCCTCCCCTGATGAATCATCCCACTCAACAGTACTCAAAGCGTTGTATCTGTTTTGCAGGGGGATGACTGCAGGATGGATGCTCCAGAGTGAATCCACCTTCAGCTCCAATTCCGCAACGCGGTCCGTCAGGAGCTGGAGGCGGGTGCACTTCCCGCACACGTAGTCGTCAGGGATGCCTCCCACATAGTACAGGAGGAGCATAACATAGTACAGGAGGAGCATAACACGTGTCTGAGCTCTCCTGCCATGACTTAACCCTTAGATTAACTTAAATTGGCAACAACAGTGCTACAAGTTACTCACTGCTTTAGAAGAGAAAAAAGAAAAACTACTTACCAGTCACCAGCCAATCACTTACCCCCTTGGCTGTGATGTCACCTTTCTATTTCTTTCTACTTCTTTTTTGCCTTCTCCCTGTAGCTGCACAAGCCACGCCTCAGCGACGCACCTCCTCGACGCTGCTCCTGACTCCCTCCACGCACCTGGAACTCCCGAGCCTCCTCCGACGCGTTCGGCCTTTTTATAGGCCTCAGCGACGCACCTCCCAACTCTCTCCACGCACCTGGAACTCCCGAGCCTCCTCCGACACGTTGGGCCTTTTTATAGGCCTCAGCGACGCACCTCCCAACTCCCTCCACGCACCTGGAATATGTCCAGGACTGCTATTTCATTTATACTTATAACTGTTTCTCGCCGCTTGCTTTTCTCTCATTCTG
The DNA here is from genome assembly GCF_044704955.1 of Pristiophorus japonicus. NCBI lineage: Eukaryota > Metazoa > Chordata > Chondrichthyes > Pristiophoridae > Pristiophorus > Pristiophorus japonicus. The sequence goes on along the minus strand of NC_091984.1, from coordinate 100,366,827 downwards.
TCTCGCTTTCTGTTTGTATTCAATTTTTTAAATCTCTGCTTTATATGGCTTTCCGGCTTCTATTTGCATTGTATATCAAAATATTTAAAACTATTTCAAATAACCAGTTACTAATCACCTTTCTTTCCCTCATCAACTTTTTTTCAGCTTGTTACTGGATCCATACCACACATCTGATATAAGATACGACTGTGATCTTTTCAGTTTTTTTACTGTAATCAGGATAATGCAGTTCTCACCTAATATACCAGGTCATGAAGGTAGACTTTGACAATTAAAGGGGTGACGCCTGGTGGCAATTTATATCCAATTATTTCAGCTTTTGGACAGCTAGAAACTATTTTGAAACAGGAATCTGATTAATGTAATGATGTTCTGGTGATTTCATCAATACTAGGGGACTGAGAGTCTAGCGAGAAGGAGGAAGTGAAGGAAATCCTTATTCGTCAGGAAATTGTGTTAGGGAAATTGATGGAATTGAAGGCTAATAAATCCTGATAATCAGGACCTAATAGTCTGCATCCCAAAGTACTTAAGGAAGTGGCTTGATAGTCTGCATCCCAAAGTACTTAAGGAAGTGGCCCTAGAAATAGTGGATGCATTGGTGATCATTTTCCAACAGTCTATCGACTCTGGATCAATTCCTATGGACTGGAGGATAGCTAATGTAACCCCACTTTTTTAAAAAAGGAGGGAGAGAGAAAACGGATAATTATAGACCAGTTAGCCTGACATCGGTAGTGGGGAAAATGTTGGAATCAATTATTAAAGATGAAATAGCAGCGCATTTGGAAAGCAGCGATAGGATCGGTCCAAGTCAGCATAGATTTATGAAAGGGAAATCATGCTTGACAAATCTTCTAGAATTTTTTGAGAATGTAACTAGAAGAGTGGACAAGGGAGAACCAGTGGATGTGGTGTATTTGGACTTTCAAAAGGCTTTTGACGAGGTCCCACACAAGAGATTGGTGTGCAAAATTAAAACACATGGTATTTGGGGTAATGTATTGACGTGGATAGAGAACTGGTTGGCAGACAGGACGCAGAGAGTCGGGATAAACGGGTCCTTTTCAGAATGACAGGCAGTGACTAGTGGGGTGCCGCAGGGCTCAGTGCTGGGACCCCAGTTATTTCCAATATACATCAATGATTTAGATGAAGGAATTGAGTGTAATATCTCCAAGTTTGCAGATGACACGAAGCTGGGTGGCGGTGTGAGCTGTGAGGGGGATGCTAAGAGGCTGCAGACAGGTTAGATGAGTGAGCAAATGCATAGCAGATGCAGTCTAATGTGGATAAATGTGAGGTTATCCACTTTGGTGGCAAAAACAGGAAGGTAGAATATTTTCTGAATGGCGACAGATTAGGAAAAGGGGAGGTGCAACGAGACCTGGGTGTCATGGTGTTGATACGGATTCTTTTCCCTCAATCTGTTTCAGCGAATACACTGACTCGAACACTTTAAAGTATAGTTCAGACTAACTTTATTCAGGCTTCATCGATGAAGTGTCTTGCTCTGATAAAGGGGCACCAACTCCATGAGTCTGTCGAATCCATCAGAGCAAGCAAAAATCATTACAAAAACAAAACAGTTATACAGTTCATGATCGGTACAACCCCTTTTCATTATCCTGTCACATCAACTACCGTGGCATAAATACAAGCTAAATTAGTGAAGTAAGCAATGTCCTGAATCATGAGTGAAGATTAAGTCATCTCCAGTTTATCTTTGTTTTGGAGGCAAGGAATGCACAGTTCTGCTTCTCTGGGTATTCCTACAGTTTGGCCTCTACATCTGTTGCTACATTCCCATTATTATCAGACGGTTCCTCAAGGTTGTTTCATAAAAACAACTTACTCATTGTTCTCCCCTATAGTGCGAACTGAAGAGTCAGCGATAACCATGAGCGGCTATTTTAGAAAGAGTTAATACATTTGAAATTAGTGCGGATAATACATATAAAGTTAGTAGCTACATTGATGCAGATTCTCAATGGTACATCAGTCATTGAAAGTTGGCATGCAGGTAGAGCAGGCGGTGAAGAAGGCAAATGGCATGTTGGCCTTCCTAGCTAGGGGATTTAAGTATAGGAGCAGGGAGGTCTTACTCCAGTTGTACAGGGTCTTGGTGAGGCCTCACCTGGAATATTGTGTTCTGTTTTGGTCTCCTAATCTGAGGAAGGACGTTCTTGCTATTGAGGGAGTGCAGCGAAGGTTCACCAGACTGACTCCCGAGATGGCTCAACATAGTGCTCAACAAAAATATATTCCAGTGAAAAAGGGCGGTAAGAGAAGGGATAACCAGCCATGGATAACCAAGGAAATAAAGGAGAGTATCAAATTAAAAACCAATGTGTATAAGGTGGCCAAGGTTAGTGAGAAACTTGCAGATTGGGAAAATTTTAAACGACAGAAAAAGAATGACGAAGAAAGGAAAGATAGATTTTGAAAGTAAACTTGCGCCAAACATAAAAACAGATAGTAAAAGCTTTTACCGGGATATAAAACGGAAAAGAGTGACTAAAGTAAATGTTGGTCCCTTAGAAGATGAGAAGGGGGATTTAATAATGAGAAATGTGGAAATGGCTGAGACCTTGAACAATTATTTTGCTTCGGTCTTCACAGTGGAAGACACAAAAACCATGCCAAAAATTGCTGGTCACGGGAATGTGGGAAGGGAGAACCTTGAGATAATCACTATCACTAGGGGGGTAGTGCCGGACAAGCTAATGGGACTCGAGGTGGACAAGTCCCCTGGTCCTGATGAAATGCATCCCAGGGTATTAAAAGAGATGGCGGAAGTTATAGCAGATGCATTCGTTATAATCTACCAAAATTCTCTGGACTCTGGGGAGGTACCAGCGGATTGGAAAGCAGCTAATGTAACGCCTCTATTTAAAAAAGAGGGCAGACAAAAGGCAGGTAACTATCGGCCAGTTAGTTTAACATCTGTAGTGGGGAAATTGCTTGAAGCTATCATTAAGGAAGAAATAGCGGGACATCTAGATAGGAATAGTGCAATCAAGCAGACGCAACATGGATTCATGAAGGGGAAATCATGTTTAACTAATTTACTGGAATTCTTTGAGGATATAACGAGCATGGTGAATAGAGGTGTACCGATGGATGTGGTGTATTTAGATTTCCAAAAGGCATTCGATAAGGTGCCACACAAAAGGTTACTGCAGAAGATAAAGGTACGCGGAGTCAGAAGAAATGTATTAGCATGGATCGAGAATTGGCTGGCCAACAGAAAGCAGAGTCGGGATAAATGGGTCCTTTTCGGGTTGGAAATCGGTGGTTAGTGGTGTGCCACAGAGATCGGTGCTGGGACCACAACTGTTTACAATATACATAGATGACCTGGAAGAGGGGACAGAGTGTAGTGCAACAAAATTTGCAGGTGACACAAAGATTAGTGGGAAAGTGGGTTGTGTCGAGGACACAGAGAGGCTGCAAAGAGATTTAGATAGGTTAAGCGAATGGGCTAAGGTTTGGCAGATGGAATACAATGTCGGAAAATGTGAGGTCATCCACCTTGGGACAAAAAAACAGGAAAAGGGAATATTATTTGAATGCGGAGAAATTACAACATGCTGCGGTGCAGAGGGACCTTGGGGTCCTTAGTTTGCAGTTGCAGCAAGTAATCAGGAAGGTGAATGTAATGTTGGCCTTCATTGCGAGAGGGATGGAGTACAAAAGCAGGAAGGTCCTGCTGCAACTGTATAGGGTATTGGTGAGGCCGCACCTGGAGTACTGCATGCAGTTTTGGTCACCTTACTTAAGGAAGGATATACTAGCTTTGGAGTTGGTGCAGAGACGATTCACTAGGCTGATTCTGGAGATGAGTGGGTTACCTTATGATGATAGATTGAGTAGACTGGGTCTTTACTCGTTGGAGTTCAGAAGGATGAGGGGTAATCTTATAGAAACATTTAAAATAATGAAAGGGATAGACAAGATAGAGGCAGAGAGGTTGTTTCCACTGGTCGGGGAGACTAGAACTAGGGGGCACAGCCTCAAAATACGGGGGAGCCAATTTAAAACCGAGTTGAGAAGGAATTTCTTCTCCCAGAGGGTTGTGAATCTGTGGAATTCTCTGCCCAAGGAAGCAGTTGAGGCTAGCTCATTGAATGTATTCAAATCACAGGTAGATTTTTAACCAATAAGGGAATTAAGGGTTACGGGGAGCGGGCGGGTAAGTGGAGCTGAGTCCACAGCCAGATCAGCCATGATCTTGTTGAATGGCGGAGCAGGCTCGAGGGGCTAGATGGCCTACTCCTGTTCCTAATTCTTATGTTCTTATGACAGGATGACATATGCGGAGAGACTGGATCGACTGGGCCTGTATTCACTGGAGTTTAGAAGAATGAGTGGGGATCTCATAGAAACATATAAAATTCTGACGGGACTGGACAGGTTAGATGCAGGAAGAAAGTTCCTGATGTTGGGAAAATCCAGAACCAGGGGTCACAGTCTAAGGCTAATGGGTAAGCCATTTAGGACTGAGATGTGGAGAAACTTCTTCACTCAGAGAGTTGTTAACCTGTGGAATTCTCTACCGCAGAGAGTTGTTGATGCCATCTCTTTCGATATATTCAAGAGAGAATTAGATATGGCCCTTATGGCTAAAGGGATCAAGAGGTATGGAAAGCAGGAAAGGGGTACTGAGTGAATGATCAGCCATGATCTTATTGAATGGTGGTGCAGGCTCGAAGGGCCGAATGGCCTACTCCTGCACCTATTTTCTATGTTTCTATGGTATACATAGCTTTACCTTCACAAGCTAATACTTATTGATAACTTCCATCATGAAACTAAATGAAACCAGGTTTGACTCATAGGAAATACGAGATTAACAATGAATTAATCTGCTCACTCAAAGCGACATTCAAGACACTCACTTTTTAGATGGATGCCACAAATAAAAATGATGTCCGAGTGGAAGGTGTTCACTTTTTGGCAGCTTTTGCCACGACTGCAATTGATGCCTATCTTATGACATTTCCCTTTTGTTGATATAGCACCCGTCACTGCATTTTAAGGGCATTTTGTTTGCAAAGCTATTTTAAACATTTCTGAGACGTGATAAGCTGATATAACAATACAAGTCTTTCAAGCCATCGGCAAATGATTAACACGTACTGGCAAGATGTTGGGAACTTAATTTGCTGCGGGATATAGTGAATGTACCACAATGAGCCCGGATAAACCCAGCTGAGGCCGCAGTTATCTGACGCGAACCCCTTCCCAAGCCCCAACATTTTAAACTCAGTGTAAGCCAGGCCTCAGATTCCGCAGCACAGCGGTATCATCTTCTCAGAGAGGTATTCTGTCCTTTGAAAGTCAGAAATAGCCACTGATATTCGGAACTGAACTGATAAAGACCCCTGGTTTGGAGCACCGTCGTTGGAAGGTCGGCTCGGAAAACCAACCGCAGAGCGCCGGATGGGAGGACCAACTCGGAGGACCAGTGGCGGAGGAGCGGCTGGGAGGACCATCTTGGAGGACCATGAAGAGAGCGCCTCGTTGTGGCTCAGGGCGCAGGCGGGTGCATTGGGACGGCAGGACGGGGGCGGATACGGAGGAAGCGAGCGGCTGATGTCCGAGAGCCGAAGGGTGACCGCCCCCCCGCCGCGACTAGTGCTTTGCGTTCGTGTTAAAGAGGCAACAACCCCCGACCCCCCTCCCTACACCGAGGGAAGGGGCCCGGGACCCGACCTGTGAATCCACATCAGGAGCGGGGGCCGGGCCGAGAGGAGAGCGACACAATAACCCCGCGGGGCAGCAGGAGAGCACAGCGAGGGAGGATGTAAAGGAAACGGCTCCCAAAGAGCGGGATTTGGGGCGGACGCTCTTGGAGAGGCCGGGGATGGGGCAGCAGCAGGGCCGCGTCGGCGGGGCTGCTGGTGCGGGTGGGGAGACGGTCCAGCCGGGCAGGGGTAGGGTTGGCACGGCGAGGCCCGGACACGGGGGAAGGAGGCGAGAAACAGCAGCCAGGGGCAATGAAGCGGCCTGTAACATCTTCACTCACCACGGTAAGTGTTCAGTTCATAAACAGGGAAACGTGTCTCCGGGCCAGAGGCACATCCAACTGTCTTTAATTATAGTACAAATATAGGCAAATCCATACCCCATTGTTATTATTCCATGACTTTTTCCCATCTCCATTTGTCTTGTACGTGGGAAACAATAACACCCCGCATCAACGTTACTGTGAATCACCTCAATAGGGAATTGCAGTAAAAAATATACGAAAGGAGCAAAGTGAATAGAGCTATAAGAATTTATTTTCTTTATAAATCTGAGAGTCTGTATACTCCACCTTTGGGCAGCCATTAATTTCACGGGTTATTGGGATACATGCAGGAGTGCAGGTCATGGCAGCTGGCTGGGATATGAAAAAATATATATTTCAAGGCTTAATGAGTGGATTAAGTTATGGTTCAGATTGTCCTGCAAATTTTAGATATGTGGTGGCCTTCTGTACATATTGTTAAATCCTTGAATCATTGCAATAAGAATACTGCAGATGTTGTTATTTACATGATTTAAATTGTTTTGTTGAATATATCTGTGCAGGTGGACTAATGCTTGCCTTTTACAGGATAGTTATCACCAGCCTGATGTTGCAGTTTGGTGTGTGTGTTGTGCCAGAGAGTGGTTATATTGTGGGTTCACATTGTAAGATAATATTGAGAAGAGAGAAAACTTGTAGGCCAATGGTGCACCTTGTGTGTCACTGAGAACCTGAATCAAAGAAGTCAGAGACTGTGGTGCAGAAAGTCCAAGCGAATGTACTTAAGAGTAGTGTGTTGCTGGATCATGTTGAGTCAATCCAGTGGGTGCTGGTGGTTTGTAGGTTCACTTTCCTCGAGTAACTATTATTTTCACACAGCCTCTAAGATATCCAGTGTTTTTACAAAGTTGTAATTAGCCTTGGCTAAATGTATACTGTGAGAGATTGTGCTTCATTTGAACTTTAATTTAATATGCATATTTGTAGCAAATATACACTGAGTTGCAAAAAAACAAAAGCGATCTCTGACTCAAGTACCACGGTGATTCAGAGTTGAGCTTTGTTTATATTAGTTTCCTGGTATGTCTTCTGCTTCTCAATTTATTCCAATAATTTATTCAAGAATTGACTCCTTAAATCTGCTTTCCCCCATTTCTCCTTGATTTCCCTATAGATGGGGTGGTAGGTAAGCAACCTTCTTTGCAAATTTGTCAGCCATGATAATGGGCCACCAGAAGGTAACCAACAAAGGCACATGTATGGCTGCTTCGTTATCCAGCCATTTTTTATTCAGTTCTCTGCCTGTGGGAAGAACCTGGCCTCTGCTGAGCACGTAATGGCAGGACGACTGAGGTTAGACATTTGATGCGTAGGAAAATGTTGATGCAAGCCCACGTCCAACTACTCTGGCACAAGGCTGTTAATTGGTTTTATGTTTCCATGGATGAGGGAATGGTAGATGGTTGTCACAACAATGCCTGAAGTTTATGTTGCTGACCAATTCACTGATATAAGTCCACTGTTGACATGCAGTCTTGCACTCGAGAGAGCAGTGGGGAAAAAGCACAGCAGAAGGATTGAAGTGCACAGACTTTCAAGTTCACATCCAAGTGGAATTGGGAAGAAAAGGATGATGGTGTACGTCAAAAGCATTTGAGGTGGCAAATAACAACCTCAGTTGGACATTTGCAGCTTGAGATTCCAATTCTTGATGGAGGGTGGATTGATGTGGGAGGAGTTAATGAGGCAAGCCAATGCTGATCAAAGTAACCACAGTTTATTTGGAATAATGCTGAGATAGTTTGTCATAGAAACATAGAAAATAGGTGCAGGAGTAGGCCATTCGGCCCTTCGAGCCTGCACCGCCATTCAATGAGTTCATGGCTGAACATGCAACTTCAGTACCCCATTCCTGCTTTCTCACCATACCCCTTGATTCCCCTAGTAGTAAGGACTTCATCTAACTCCTTTTTGAATATATTTAGTGAATTGGCCTCAACAACTTTCTGTGGTAGAGAATTCCACAGGTTCACCACTCTCTGGGTGAAGAAATTCCTCCTCATCTCGGTCCTAAATGGCTTCCCCCTTATCCTTAGACTGTGTCCCCTGGTTCTGGATTTCCCCAACATTGGGAACATTCTTCCTGCATCTAACCTGTCTAACCCCGTCAGAATTTTAAACGTTTCTATGAGGTCCCCTCTCATTCTTCTGAACTCCAGTGAATACAAGCCCAGTTGATCCAGTCTTTCTTGATAGGTCAGTCCCGCCATCCCGGGAATCAGTCTGGTGAATCTTCGCTGCACTCCCTCAATAGCAAGAATGTCCTTCCTCAGGTTAGGAGACCAAAACTGTACACAATACTCCAGGTGTGGCCTCACCAAGGCCCTGTACAATTGTAGCAACACCTCCCTGCCCTTGTACTCAAATCCCCTCGCTATGAAGGCCAACATGCCATTTGCTTTCTTAACCGCCTGCTGTACCTGCATGCCAACCTTCAATGACTGATGTACCATGACACCTAGGTCTCTTTGCACCTCCCCTTTTCCTAATCTGTCACCATTCAGATAATAGTCTGTCTCTCTGTTTTTACCACCAAAGTGGATAACCTCACATTTATCCACATTATACTTCATCTGCCATGCATTTGCCCACTCACCTAACCTATCCAAGTCGCTCTGCAGTCTCACAGCATCCTCCTCGCAGCTCACACTGCCACCCAACTTAGTGTCATCCGCAAATTTGGAGATACTACATTTAATCCCCTCGTCTAAATCATTAATGTACAGTGTAAACAGCTGGGGCCCCAGCACAGAACCTTGCGGTACCCCACTAGTCACTGCCTGCCATTCTGAAAAGTCCCCATTTACTCCTACTCTTTGCTTCCTGTCTGACAACCAGTTCTCAATCCATGTCAGCACACTACCCCCAATCCCATGTGCTTTAACTTTGCACATTAATCTCTTGTGTGGGACCTTGTCGAAAGCCTTCTGAAAGTCCAAATATACCACATCAACTGGTTCTCCCTTGTCCACTCTACTGGAAACATCCTCAAAAAATTCCAGAAGATTTGTCAAGCATGATTTCCCTTTCACAAATCCATGCTGACTTGGACCTATCATATTACCTCTTTCCAAATGCACTGCTATGACATCCTTAATAATTGATTCCATCATTTTACCCACTACCGATGTCAGGCTGACCGGTCTGTAATTCCCTGTTTTCTCTCTCCCTCCTTTTTTAAAAAGTGGGGTTACATTGGCTACCCTCCACTCCATAGGAACTGATCCAGAGTCAATGGAATGTTGGAAAATGACTGTCAATGCATCCACTATTTCCAAGGCCACCTCCTTAAGTACTCTGGGATGCAGTCCATCAGGCCCTGGGGATTTATCGGCCTTCAATCCCATCAATTTCCCCAACACAATTTCCCGACTAATAAGGATTTCCCTCAGTTCCTCCTCCTTACTAGACCCTCCGACCCCTTTTATATCCGGAAGGTTGTTTGTGTCCTCCTCAGTGAATACCGAACCAAAGTACTTGTTCAATTGGTCCGCCATTTCTTTGTTCCCCGTTATGACTTCCCCTGATTCTGACTGCAGGGGACCTACATTTGTCTTTACTAACCTTTTTCTCTTTACATATCTATAGAAACTTTTGCAATCCGTCTTAATGTTCCCTGCAAGCTTCTTCTCGTACTCCATTTTCCCTGCCCTAATCAAACTCTTTGTCCTCCTCTGCTGAGTTCTAAATTTCTCCCAGTCCCCGGGTTCGCTGCTATTTCTGGCCAATTTGTATGCCACTTCCTTGGCTTTAATGCTATCCCTGATTTCCCTTGATAGCCACGGTTGAGCCACCTTCCCTTTTTTATTTTTACGACAGACAGGAATGTACAATTGTTGTAGTTCATCCATGCGGTCTCTAAATGTCTGCCATTGCCCATCCACAGTCAACCCCTTCAGTATCATTCGCCAATCTATCCTAGCCAATTCACGCCTCATACCTTCAAAAATGGACAAGATTTAAACCTTCTGCATAATTTAGGAAGACAGGCCTTGTGTTTCCTACCATGGCTCAGTGAACAGGGGAGGTAGGATGGCCCTCGATGGACTAATTTCAATAAAAACAGCTTTAGTTGACCTTGGCAATCCTGAGTTAAGGAGGAGAAAATCTTCTCGGATTCCACGTTGGGTGAAGATATGGTTGTTTGTAATTAGTGACATGAGAACCTTTTTGCAGAAGGTATGGTTGATGCATTATAATCGAAAGAGGCAGCTGACAAACCCGCAGTTTATGATCCATGAATTAACGTTTAACATTTAAACATGGTTTTTGGTCATATTCAGCATGTAGCAAGATACCTACAAGTTTGCAATGAAATGACATTGAGATAGAGGGGTGATCTGCATCATGTTGCAGCTGATCTAGAGTGCGGGGGGTTGGAGGGTGGAGATAAGTTGTGTCTGAGAGGGACTGAATATTTTCTGCCACAGAGTACAAGTTGGTGGGAGGGACTTAGATTGACTCTTTTATACTGATGTGTAAACTGCCACCGGACGAGACCTACCCTCGTGATGCTCATTTAGATGATGTAATTCAGTTCGTTTCTAGCAGCAAGCATGGACTTGATTTTTGGATGAATGTTATTTTTGTTTGCTGCTACAAACTGGTATATAATTTTGTAAGATTATTTTGGGACACTCAGTATTGTCACCTCCAAGATTAACTAGTAACTCATTTACATTAATGTAATTGGCTGGGGTTGCTAATTAGAAAATCACGAGCACTCCGTCAGTGCTCTTGGCTAGGTTTTGTTCAGCATTATTAATGAGGAATGAGCATTTTATTTAATGTCTGCAGCAAATGTAAATCTGCAGACACATGTGTTTTGTTGCAACTCATAATCTGCATCTGTCCATTGATTTCACAGTGACTTAAAGCTGCAATATCATGTAGTTGTCCCAGAATGAATCAGTCCCTGTGAATGTGTAAGAGCTGTAGATCTGTACCTCCAGTATTATCCTTGCTGTTGCATTTCTCTTTCTCCACCTTTTTCCAAGGGCATTTCCTCAGACTGCAGTGCTGCCTGGTAAATTCACATGAGCCTGGACAGTGCCTGTCAGGAGGCTGTTTTGTTGGCTGAGGGTGAGGAATTCACGTCTCAGCCAATCTTGTCATTGCCCAACATTCCAAGTTGCAATCCAACCTCTATTTTTTTTGCCCACCCCCTCTAACCAATTCTAGGGATCTACCATTACCCCAGTGGGGTTCAGCCCTGCTTGAATCTGGCCTGTGTAGCTCAGGTCCATGCTGGGTTGTGCAGTAACTGAGCTGCCAGCGAGGCTCTCCTGTCCTCTTTACTGTTCAGTCGTCTAACTGTTCTTCTGTTTTCTGCCTCAACTGTTATGATTTTGTCATAGTATGTGGAGGTCAGCCGCATTACTGAATCTTCTCTCTAGGACCTTCTGTTCCCCGTGGACAGTGTGAAGGTTTCTTCGGCTGTCAGCTGTAACTGAGGCATGTTTTAATTATGAACCGTTTGTAGTGGATGGCAGTTTTGAAGTAGACCACTTTGGTTGTCACTGAAGCTGCAACATGCACGACAAGAGGCTGTGCCTACATGCCATGCTGGGCCACAGACGGGGAAACAGAAGTGCTTAACAGGATCCTTCAAGTATTCCTTCCTTATCGGTCAGCTTTGAGATTCGATCGTCTAAAATTGAGAAGTCTCCATGTGAGGAAGTGAAGTGGTATCATTGGGACTCCGAATGTAACCTGCTGCCTTTCAAAGAAATAGCAAACTTGCATTTATACTGTAGCTTTCATATCCTAGATATATCCAAAATGCTTCAGCCAATGAATATTTTTTGAAGTGCAGTTGCTATTGTTTTGAAGGCAAACATTGCAGTCAAATTTGTGCACATTGAGGTTCCACAAACAGCAAATGAAGTAAGTGACCAGATACTCTGTTTTGATAGTGATGGCTGAGGGGTGAATGTTGGCTAAGACCCCAGGACAACACCCCGCTCTTCGAATAGTACGTGTCATATTTTACATCCACCTGAAGTTGCAAACAGAGCTTTCCTTGGTTTAACATCTCATGGATGGCATCTCCAACTTCAGTCCTGAACTAAAGTGGCAGCATTGATGATGTGCTCAAATCCTGGAGCAGAGCTTGAATCGTAACTTTCTGACTTGGATTCAAGAGTATTGCCACTGAGTCAAGCTGATGTATGTTAAAACAAGCTTCTATGAAGAGCTGCTGATTAGGGCAAATGACTTGCCATGGCACAACATCCTGCAAGAAAGCCCATGAATTTCTACACTTTCCATATGTCGTATAACTTCTCCAGATGCAGAGGAGAGTAAATGTTGGAATCTGCATCGTAACAAATCACTTGCTCTACTGCTAGGTTTACTTCAAGCTTACATCCTCAGTCTCAAACAGAAGATAATCTTACTTTGGTTTCTTTGGTAAGAATAAAGAACAAACGGTTCATAATGCATTGACAATGAAAAATAATCATTTTATGAAATAGAACAATAGAATAGTACAACAGGAGGCTATTCAGATGATTGCCATCTGCCGGCTCTCTGAAAGAGCTTTCCGCTTGGTCCAGTTAGCCCATATGGACAACATCCATTGCAATACCGTTATCGATACACCTTGTTATTTCCTCAAGCACTTTATTAAATTTGTCAGAAGTGACTTGCCTTCCACAAATCCATGTTGGCTATTCTTAATAAACTGTTCGCCGTGAGTATTAATTTTGTCCACTATTATGACCTCTGGAGGTTTACCTGCTACAAATGTTTGGCTGACCTGTCAGTAATTACCTGATTTATCCCTTGCTCCATTTATGAACAGAGACACAACTTCCATACCCAAGAATGTTTGAAAGATTGTCGCTAGAGCCTTTGCTTTTTTCTCTTACTTACCTGACAATTCCGGGATGCACGCCATCCGGACCCATTGCCATTTTGATTTTTGAGCTCCGTCAATTTTTTCACTCGTATATTCTTATCTATATTTATGCTATCGAACTGCTCCATCTTCTCTATCATTCCACTATGATACTCGTGTAAAAACGAAAGCAAACTACTTATGGAGGCTAAAATGACTGAAATACTAAAGATTTCATCTTTTGTCTTTAATCAGCGCTACCTTTTAACTATTTTAGTTCTTGTGTATTTATAAAAATCTTTGCTGTTTCCTTAATATTGCCTGCCAGTCTTCGTTCAGACCTCTGATTTTTTTTTTGCTTACCCATTATATTTTTCTCTTGTTAACTGTAGATTTGTCATCTTTAAGTTTTAATTTCTGTACTCATCCAAGGAACTCCAGGACTACCTTTACTACTAATTGAAATATGCTTAATCTGTACCCTAATCTCCCACTTGATCATTTCCGATATTTTATGCACAGTCTTATTTGCTAGTTTTTCTTCACAGTTTATCTGGGTTAGTTTCGTTAATGTTTATTTCTAGTCCAGCATCTTTGGGGGATGGAGAATAAAAGCAGATAAGTCCTGCTACAACTGTACAGGGTATTGGTGAGGGCATACCTGGAGTACTGCGTACAGTTTTGGTCTCCTTATTTAAGGTGGGATATACTTGCATTGGAGGCAGTTCAGAGAAAGTTCACTAGCTAGAGATGAAGGGGTTGACTTATGAAGAAAAGTTGAGTAGGTTGGGTCTATACTCGGAGTTTAGAAGAATGAGAGGTGATCTGATTGAAACATAAGATAATGAGGGGGCTTGACAAGGTAGATGCAGAGAGGATGTTTGCCCTCGTGGGGGAAATCTAGAAATAGGGTACATAGTTTCAAAATAAGGGGATCGTCCATTTAGAACTGAGATGAGGAATTTCTTCTCTGTGGAATTCTCTGTCCCAGAGAGCTGTGGAGGCTGGGTCATTGAATATATTTAAGGTGGACATTGACAGATTTTTGAATGATGAGTGAGTGAAGGGTTATGGGGAGCGGGCAGGGAAGTGAAGCTGAGTCCATGATCAGATCAGCCATGATATTGAATGGCAGAGCAGGCTTGAGGGGTCAAATGGCCTACTCCTGTTCCTATTTCTTATGTTTTGTTTATTTTTGATTGTTCCCCCTCCTTTTTCACTTTTTATACTGAACTTAATTATGTATGGTTTGCTGTTTTCTTGATATTTCCCTACCCTTACTGACTTGGCCCACTTCATTTCCTGGAACTAGATCCAGCTGTGCTTCTTTCCTTGTTGGATTAAAATATACTGAAATAGAAAGCAGTCCTGCACACATTGTAAAAGCATTATTCTTACCCCCATATAATTTTTTGGATGATTACATTCATTTATTATTTTTGCCCTGTTCCTGCATTTTTTTCTCTCATTTATCTACATCTCTCGAACACTCTCTGCTGTTCATTGGTTTAAAATATACTGCCAGAGTAACAGTTTTCTTCCTTAATTCTCACCAAATCTGCCTTTTTTTTTTTGCACAACTGTTTTTCTATAAGCAGATGATGCTGTTGTAGTGTGATTATTTTTTCTCAATTTTCTTGCATTAACATCAAGTACAGCAAACTACCAACTAAAGCTCCCTGTTATATCTGCCCCAGCAATGTGCCTTGAGCTCTAATTCTCGAAGAGTGCACCAATGTGACTTTTCCCATTCCTATACCAGCCAACCTGTGGCTTCTGAGTGAGAGAAACAATTGTTTTGTCTGTTTATGACAAATTAAAGACAATTGTGTGTGATTAGCTGCCCAAACTCATTTGAAATAGGATTCCTCCAACAGTTAAACAGAGGAAAGAGACTTCAGTCTCAGTAAAGATTTGAACATCAGCTGCAGAGGTTAAAAGTTCGTTGGCTGACCCAGAACAACACCCAGACTTAATTGCCAATGTTTGACTTGCATAGAAACATAGAAAATAGGTGCACGAGTAGGCCATTCGGACCTTTGAGCCTGCACCACCATTCGATAAGATCATGGCTGAGCTTTCCCTCACTACCCCTTTCCTGCTTTTTCTCCATATCCCTTGATCCCTTTAGCTGTAAGGGCTATATCTAACTCCCTCTTGAATATATCCAATGAACTGGCATCAACAACTCACTGCGCAGGGAATTCCACAGGTTAGCAACTCTCTGAGTGAACAAGTTTCTCCTCATCTCAGTCCTAATTGACGTGATTTCCAATTCACATTTGGCAAGGGTCTGATGACAGTACACGGATTTGTGTTTGACTTTGGAGTTTCATTGTGTTTTGCTGTATTTCCCAGCAAGCTCGAACAGAAATTATCCTTGCAACATGCCTTCCTCTCATGGGATGTTATGTTACTGAGTGTTTTCTTCACACTGCTTGTCTTTTTTTCCCCTGTCACGTGACGCCAACACTACAATTGAAGATTCCACACCCAAGAAAATAAGCCAGGAATTTTTCTAAATTAAATAGGTCAAATTGTCAGTTTTTATAAATCTTTATATATTTCTAAGTCTTTAATAAATTTGTGGATTTAACTAGTCTTAATAACTAATTGAACTTCGCTTTCATGCTTTGACTTCCTCTCGGTATCGAAGCTATTTATGACTACAGTAATAATGTAAGACATAAGATACTTATTAATTGTGGTAAGTCTAAGTTTGAGCAGTGTGCTCCAAGCCTTAAATGGAACATCCACCTTTTTGCGGGGCGGGGGGTAGGTGGCGATAACAGCAAGTGGCTCATTTTGGGGGTGTAAAAGGTTAAACTGTATTTAATATCTTCATACAAAGTTTAGTGAGTGATTCACTAGAGAGTGTTATAATTTGAATGGAATGTCCCATCGTGATTTGTTGCACTACTGAAAACGTTATGACCTCCATATAGACATACGTTCCTTAAAGATTGCACATGGGTTGGAGTGTGGAACGAGGCAATAACACAAAAAGGAATGGAGGTGATGTCAAAACACAAGTAACACATGAGCAGTTTGCCATCATCTCAACTTCTTGGCATGTGATATGAAACACACTCAAGCTTCTTTTCTTCATCTTAAAATGTATTCTAGAGTGGTCAGGGGTCAATCCCAGGCGGAGCCCAAGGCTGCAACTTTGTTCTTGGGTCGCAACAGCAGTGATGACGAGTGAATTGAAATGGCCAAGAAAAGAAATATGAAAGTAGAGCACATGAACAGCGGAATGAAGTCTGCTCTTTGATGCATACGGGCACTTGAAATAAAGGCTTGGAGTGAGTGTCAGTGGAACATAACTGATTGGAAAAAAAACAGGGATTCAGCATTTGCTTTACCTAGTGCACTAATCAGAGTGCTGTGATTGACATTTTGTTGCTCTTGTATATGGCTATACTGTTTGAGGTGTGTGAATCCAGACACATCTGATCATCCTGCTGTTTGAATTAGAAAAATAAATTTGTTGCTGGCTTGCGATCTGTAGAAATTGTTATCTTCGATCTTGTTGCTTATTCCGATCTTTGGTAGTTGCAGGGATGAAAATAATAAAGCATTGGACTGGATCCCTGCTAAGTCATTAAAAGTGTGTTGTGAAAGCAAGCAAGAAAGACTTGCATTTATATATCACCTTGCAAGTCCTCAGGTCATCTCAAAGTGTTTCAAAGCCAATTTATTACTTTTGAAGTATAGTCAGTGTTGTATAGGCAAACATGGCAGCCAATTTGTGCAGAGCACACAGTCCCCAAAACACCCGTGAGGTAACTAACCAGTTAATCTGTTTGGTATTGGCCGAGGGAGGAACATTGGCCAGAACAAGAGGAGAGTCCCCCCCTCTCAAAAAAAAGTGTCATGGGACCTTTTACATTCACCTGAATAGATGGTTAAAGTCTTTCCAAACCATGACACCTCGGATAATGCAACATTCCCTCAGCACTGAACTGAAGTGCCACTCTCGATAATATGCTCAAGTCCTGGAATGGGGCTTGAATCCACAACCTCTGACTTGGATGAGAGCTCTACCGTTGAGTCAAGCTGATCAAATGCTAGATATTGTGCACGTAAGATGTGTCTCTTACAACCGCTTCACATTTTACTTGATCAGAATTTACTATGGTGTCCACTAACTCTTAGCCATGCTTTTGTATTATAATTATGGGTAGTATAGATGAGCCCTCATTACCTTGCCCAAGTGGTCATTATTTATATGTGATCCTTAGCAGTGTCAACACACTACATCTGCATCATATCTCTCTTGTCCTTGTCTCATGTCATTGTACATAGACTTCTAGCAAGGGTTGCTGGATAGTGACCATGAGAGCCAGCTGTGGCCATTTTTTCCCTCCCTAACTCAGGCACTGAGTCCTGGCTGACCTCAGCTAATTCGGTAGAGACTTTGAACTTGGGACTATGTTCAATTTCTTTCGAGATGATTATCTTGATTTCTCCCATTACTCGAACACTTCTCTAATGTAATATGAGGGAGTGTTAAGACATTCTCAAATCGAGAACTTTGTCCAGCTTGCATTATATTACAGAATAATTGAAACTTGAGAGCAAAATAGATTAATGTATATCAGAGAGTGATTTCAAGGCAATAGACTTAATTGAAGGTTTCAGGTAAGTAGCTAGAATAGAGATTGAGCCGTTTGTAATTGTCACCTGGATCCTGTGGTTGGGTTTTGCCTTATAATTACTCCAACAATTTAAAAAAAAACGGTTCCACGATTGTGTGGGGATTGTGTGCCATTCTGGATCCTTTTCTGTGCTGGCAGTGGCTGTCTATGGAAGCACTGATTGCACGCTCCATATCACTGAATCATACTGATCTGCCCACTGCAGGATTAACTGTCCTCATGCTGGTTGGTAATCTGCAGTTGATTACCAGGAAACTAAGTTTAGTGCAATAAAAATTTCTATATAAACTTAAAGGTTTTGTTACAAACTTCTGGCACTTTAATTTAAGTGAAGTGCACTTTGATTTAGCATAGTAAAAAGTCAGCCTTTTTTGTGTGTGTGTCAGCCTTGTGCTTGTTTTGTCAAATTATTATAGGAGCATGTGGTGATGGCAAGTCCAGTAAATCAAAAATGTGTTAAGGAAAGGAAATTGCTCTGAGAATATTTGTCATTTTGATCATTATATTGTGCACACATTCTGGCAAAACAATACCAGAAAGGATAAAACCAATTAAAATATAATATGGAAAATATTTTGTTCGCCGCACAAAATAATGCATCCTGCAAAGCTGTTTCAGCTGTAGTTCTATGTGTAAGTGGTATGCAATGTGGAGGAAAGTGGTGTTCTCCATTTCCCCGCTGCCTCCAGGCAAGAGGTTGTTTCATACAGTTTGCTTTCAGCTTGGGTGCAGTATAATTCCTGCACCATGTGAAGCAACATTTTTAAGTATCCAGTTCATTGGACCATCAGAGTACTTAATAAACTTATCAAAGTTTTTAATGTCGAGAGAAAGCAGATGCTGCTGTTTGCTCCCCAAGTTAAAAAGTATTACTGTAATCACCTCGGGAGTAGAGCTCTGTTCATGCATTTGCTGCCTGCCTGCTTATCGCACCCCATAGATCTCTGAGGTGGTCCCTCGCATCGAGGATGACTTACTTCCATACGAAAAAGGGATGAGTTCACAGGTGTTTCAATGAAGGACCTGATATTCCAGGTCTTTAACTACATGTTGAAGTGTGGAAGATGCCTGTGCGTGGATTTTTTTAACGTGTGGTGGCTGTTGCACACCAGCCACCACATGGGCTTGACAGAGCTTGGTCTTGGTCCAGTGGCAAGGATTAACCAAGACGACTGTAGATCAGCTCTGCTGCACGGACCTAGTGCGCACACAAATCGCAGTGTGGGCTGGCCCATGCTGCCCCTGGGCCCTCGCCTCCTCTGGGCCCCGAACTCTCACCTCTCCTGGGCCCCGATCACGTCGCCCCAACCTCGCCGCTCCTGCTGTACTTGCCCAAGCTCCAATCACCAATCTGGACCTTGGTGACGTCCAATTCAGTCGCTCTTTTCACTGCCGCTGTCCTCTTGCACAGCTCGTGCTGCTTCCTGAAGTGGTACGCCGCCACACTGGTTCCAGGGCCGCTCGCCTTTTATGGCCCCGACCTGCTGCAGGTGTTTCAGATACCAGATAACTGTAACCACCACATTGCACTTTAGTGGCGTAACCATGATCCAAATCGGAGTGGTCTACAGCACAGAGGGAGGTAATTCAGCCCATTGCATTTGTATCATTTAATCCCATTACCCTGCTCTTAATTAATATTTGCAAAAGAAAAAAATTACATTCTTTTTAAAAAAAATTTTAAAAACAAATCTTTTAAGGATTCTGCTTCCATCAGTGTTTCTGGTTTGAGCAGAGATCCACGTGATATTTGACCACGGGGGTTTTAAGCAATAATGAGTTCATTCCTATGGTTATGTTCAGTAAATAATAAACTTTTATAAAACATTAAAATAAATTATCAGTTCTGATCTCTTGCATAATCTCATTACCCCTCTCATAATTATGATTCATTTTAAAAGGTAATTTGATTGTCATAGTACGATCAGAGCTGTTATAACTGGTGTAGAATTTCCTATATATTCTGTGTCCATTTCAAATTTAAATTCTCTATTTTGGATACCTGTTATAACTGTTCTTGAATCATTTCTATGTATTGTATAAAAAATGTTAGAACATAATATGAAGAAACAGTGAAAAACGGTAATACTAAAGATAGGTGTGTAATTTTTAAAACCAATATTCTGATCTCTGCTAGGATCTGATCTGTGCTAGTGAAGTGTAGTGAACCAATAATGTGTACAATTCCTGTATTTAAATGTACAAAAATGACTAGCTTTGAGAAACGAGCAAGAGAGAACTTGCATTTCTACAGCACCTTTTCAGTCCTCCGGATATCCCAAAGCACTTCACAACAAATTAAGTACTTTTGACATGCCGCCGTTATGCCAATTTGCAAGCAGTGAGGTGTCGCAAACAATAAGATAGATAATCTGTTTCCATGGTGTTGGGTTGAAGGATAAATTTTGCCAGGACATCGGGAGAACTACCCTGATCATCTTTGAATCGTCACATAGGATCTTTTATTGGCATCCTGCGCAGGCAGATAAGATCTCCATTTAACATCTCATCTAGAAGACCGCACCTCAGTACTGCAACTCAGCATTCACTCAGTACTGCACTGAGATGTTGGCCGGATGCTCAAATCTCTGAAGTGGGACTTCGACTTCTGAATCAGAGGTTCAAACGCTACTGACCCTAAGCTGACATGGTACAGCACAATATCTATCTCATTCTTCAAAAAAGAGATTACTTGTAAATGTTTACAGGCCTTTTCCTCACCGATTTTCCTACCCCCTCTCCCTGTCTTGCCAGAAGGAATTGATGTCTTGCTTAAATACAGTTCAGCAGGGCCTGGCTGTCCCCCAAGAACTCACCCAAGTGGCCATTATTTACACGTGAACCTTTTCAACTGGTGGCATCTCAGCTGTGCCCAATCCTTTCACCAGCCATCAGTGGATAGAGTTCAGAATTGGGAACCCTAGCCTATTTTTTTTTTCCTTGCCTCTTTTGTGACTTGGAGCAGTGACACCAATTGTAATGCCCCAGTCGCCTCTGGCTGAGATAAGTTAACTCGGCGCAGTCGGAGAGTAAATCTGGAACCTTTCTTGTTGGTTGCAGTATATACTTTTCATAGGATGTGCTCAATCAAGCTTAATTCCAGAACACCTTCCAGCCCTATGACCTGTATCACCAAGAACAAAGGCCTCCAAATTATACTCTATTTTGACGTGGACAAGTATTGTCATTCCCTTATCATTGGGTCAGGATCCTGGAATTTTTTACCAAACACTGGAAACAACATTAGCTGAAGAGTTATACTGGTTTTCAATAAGACAGTCCACCAATACTTTTTGACTGGAACTAGGGATGGCCAATAAATATAGGTTTAGTGCCACCAATGTCGGGAAACAAATAGGGGGTGGAGGGGGGGGCACTTTTTTGTTTGTATGGCTCATCTATTTCTTACTAACTCAATAAGCCATTTTGAGTGGGTAAGGAACATGCCTAAGTGTTTCCCAATTTGAAATGGGGTCAATTATAAATTTATTTCCCTCTGTCTGGCCCTCATTAATTTTGCTACTTTCTTGGCTTTATATTGTCACTGGCTAATGTGAAATTTCAGTGAAATATTGGCTAGAATGCTTTTATATTTTCTTTCCCGAATATCCTTACTATCTTACCTAAGCTACAATAACGCTGTTGTAAAATGCTCTTTGGACTTCAGTTTACTGCAATTGCATGTTGCCAGATGAACGTGATATATTGTATACTGGCTCAATGTTTGAGTGTTTGTATTAGAACTTGCATGCGAGGGAATCCGCCATTTTATTGCAAGTGAAGTGAGTAAGTTGGAATGGAATCGGTGCATAAATCTCCCAATATTGGTTCTTCAAGACCGGGTTCTTCGTTTATATATCCCTAACAATGAGTGGATAACATCAGCTTCCACTCTGTGGTCAGTCCCTTTCTGTCACCAGCCTGTTGGACGCTCCTTGGAATGACCTGTAAAATAGGCAACTGTATTTTTTTTCCTTTCCACTTTGGTCCTCTGTTGGTCAAAAAGCAGTTAAGATTGTTTTCCATGAAAATCTAATCAGCATGGAACCTACTGTACAACGGTGAAATTGTCCATAACTGAAAACAGCAAGACAAGTGGTGCAGTAAGTCAGTATACTACCCTTTCATCTCTGTGACCTGACTTTGAATCCTTGCCACACCCCAGCTTTAAGGTTTCCATTGAAATTTGTTTTATAATTTTCAGGTCAATTCCAATTTGGCCTCGAACACAGCACAAACGAATCCAGTTTTGGCAATAATTAGCTGTAAATTGGCAATCTTTGAGAATGTGTAAAAGGGTTGCGCAAGTGGTAGATGGATAGAGAAGGTGGCAAAAGGATGGAGACAGGGAATCATGGGAAAATAGCTAAAGAAATGTCAAAAGAAAAAAAAGGGGTTACCAAGAGTTGAAGTTGAGGTTAGACATGGGTCATGAGAAAGCCCAAGGCAGCACAAAGAAAGAAAGCAATCCTAGATAGGAAGGGAAAAGTAATAGCTTCTACTGATAAGGAGGAAGAGAAACTAATTGGGTTCTTTACTGATAAGGGAAGACAGTGTAGCAAAGCTGTAACTAACCTGCCTGACACCAGCCCTAATTGGGAGACTTTCTTTCCTGCCATTGGACGTACTTGGGGGGGCGGGGAGGGGGCGGGGGGCGGCGGGGAGAGGAAAGAGGCAGCGGGGAGAGGAAAGAGGCAGAAAGGGATTGGATAGACTAAGTGCTAATCAAATGTGTTCTGTTTTGAAAATGTATATCTACTGTGCTTTTCGCGCTGAAAAGGGGCTTGTCCAGGGGAAGGTAAACAGGCTCTGATTGAGAGTGTCCCTTTGTCTTGACAAGTCCCGGCCGGAGAATCTTCAATAAAGGTCTTTTACAGAAAAGGCAAGAGGTGTTCGCGTGTATTCGCTGAAACAGATTGAGGGAAAAAGAATCCGTATTAACATCTTGATCAGAAAAATGACAAAGATGGTGGGTACAAAATAATGATAAACTCTGCTTTGGGTGGTGGTCTTTTGATGTTAGGAATAGAGTCCAAGGTGCTTTACTCTGCATGTGACCTGTGCTATAGTTGACATGTGAATGCATTTGGAAAGCAGTGACGGGATCGGTCCAAGTCAGCATGGATTTATAAAGGGGAAATCATGCTTGACAAATCTTGAATTTTTTGAGGATGTAAGAAGTAGAGTGGACAAGGGAGAACCAGTGGATGTGGTGTGTTTGGACTTTCAAAAGGCTTTTGACAAGGTCCCACAAGAGATTGGTGTGCAAAATTAAAGCACATGGTATTGGGGGTAATGTACTGACGTGGATAGAGAACTGGTTGGCAGACAGGAAGCAGAGAATTGGGATAAACGGGTCCTTTTCAGAATGGCAGGCAGTGACTAGTGGGGTGCCGCAGGGCTCAGTGCTGGGACCCCAGCTATTTACAATATACATTAATGATTTAGATGAAGGAATTGAGTGTAATATCACCAAGTTTGCACATGACACTAAGCTGGGTGGCAGTGTGAGCTGTGAGGAGGATGCTAAGAGGCTGCAGGATGACTTGGACAGGTTAGGTAAGTGGGCAAATGCATGGCCGATGCAGTATAATGTGGATAAATGTGAGGTTATCCACTTTGGGGGCAAAAACACAAAGGCAGGATATTATCTGAATGGCAGCAGATTAGGAAAAGGGGAGGGTGCAATGACACCTGGGTGTCATGGTACATCAGTCATTGAAAGTTGGCATGCAGGTACAGCAGGCAGTGAAGAAGGCAAATGGTATGTTGGCCTTTATAGCTAGGGGATTTGAGTATAGGAGCAGGGAGGTCTTACTGCAGTTGTACAGGGCCTTGGTGAGGCCTCACCTGGAATATTGTGTTCAGTTTTGGTCTCCTAATCTGAGGAAGGACATTCTTGCTATTGAGGGAGTGCACCGAAGGTTCACCAGACTGATTCCTGGGATGGCAGGGCTGACACATGAGGAGAGACTGGATCGACTGGGCCTGTATTCACTGGAGTTTAGAAGAATGAGAGGGGATCTCATAGAAACATATAAAATTCTGATGGGACTGGACAGGTTAGATGCAGGTAGAATGTTCCCGATGTTGGGGAAGTCTATGTCTAAGTCTAAGACACAGTCTTAGGATAAGGGGTAAGCCATTTAGGACTGAGATGAGGAGAAACTTCTTCACTCAGAGAGTTGTTAACCTGTGGAATTCCCGACCGCAGAGAGTTGTTGATGCCAGTTCATTGGATATATTCAAGAGGGAGTTTGATGTGGCCCTGACAGATAAAGGGATCAAGGGTATGGAGAGAAAGCAGGAAAGGGATACTGAGGTGAATGATCAGCCATGATCTTATTGAATGGTGGTGCAGACTCGAAGGACCGAATGGCTTACTCCTGCACCTGTTTTCTATGTTTCTATGATACTGGCATTGGGATCCTGAAATTAAAATGTTCTGCTTCCTTGGTCATAAAAATTCAACAAATTTGTAATCATGCTTTCTTAGAAAAAATAAACTGGTTCTTTTGTGTTGTGAAATGGGTGTATCACCATATCAAATCGTAATTTTTATCCTTGACATGTTAATGCAGAGCAACTACAACCTTGCAGGGAACAACATGTTGCCTCTCATTGTTGTATCTTGTAATTCTTTTTAAAGTATGTTTTTAGCTGGAGGGCTTCAAAAGGGAATTGGATGAATACTTGAAGGGGGAAAATATGTCAGGGCTAGGGGAAAAGAGCAGGGAAGTGGGATGAATTGGCTAGCGCTTTCAAAGAGCCAGCACAGGCAAGATGGGATGAGTGGCCACTTCCTGTGCTGTATCATTCTATGATTCTACTTATTCTGCAAGCAAACTGAAAACCAACAGTCTCTTTACCTAATGTGTGATATTGCTAGTACCTCAGGTTCGGTTCATCCACTGCAAATTTCATTAGTTATACTGCTTTAGGTCTGAGTTAAATGTATCTTTATACTGTATCTTAATGTATGAGCCCAGACTGAGTGTTGGCGCATTCTCAAATGGTCTTCCATCGTAACGGCGCCTGACCCTATCCTTGCATGATGTCCACATGTATGCATGTACCCATACCCTCCATCTTTTTTCAATGGCGTGGATGCACTTGATCATGTTCCTCCTCAATCATCTTTTAATTTAAAAGCAGGTTCAAAACTTCAAGCACCCCTGTTCACCAGTGAGTTATGTACAATTACACTAAAATATTTTGCCATACAATAAGATATGTGTTCGTCCTTCTAATATCAATTTCACTTGACTGGTTACTTTGGTCAATAATCGCACACAAATCTTTCTCAACTTTTGCTAGTGGGTATATACTTTCTATACACATTTCATGTCGGTTCATCAGACACTACCTGTTCTAAATTCACATTGTTCCTTTTTAGTGACTGGCAACTGTTTCTTCCCCTCCCTATTATTCAAGTAACCAGATGAGGTCAAAACCCAGAATGATTAAAGAAAATAGACAGATTCATAAAATAACCATTGATAGCATCCGAAAAAAGCTCTAGTTCATCTCTTGATAAAATAGCTCAGACTTTAAGAGTGGAGGGTATGGCAAGCTACAGTCACTTCAATATTCAAGCTTGAATATTGAAGTTACTGTAGCTTGCCATACTCACCACTCTTAAAGTCTGAGCTATTTTATAAAGAGATGAACTAGAGCTTTACCAATATCCTTAAAGATTCTCTGATGTAGCCCATCAGATGCTCTGTAGACATTTAATTCATATTTCACATTTTTAAGAACTCTTTCCCTTTGAAAATTTTGTGTTCATAAAACAACCAGATGTTGGTGCTGGAGAATGGAATTCTGGGACTCCTGTAGTATAGTTACGACAACAACAACTTGTATTTATATAGCACCTTTAATGTAGTGAGCTGTCCCAAGCCGCTTCACAGGAGTATTATGAGACAACAAATTTGACAGTGAGCTGCATAAGGAGAAATTGGGGCAGATGAAAGCGGTAGATTTTAAGGAGCATCTTAAAGGAGGAAAGAGAGGTAGAGAAGTTTAGGGAGGGTATTTCAGAGCTTAGGGCCAAGGCAACAGAAGGCACTGCCACCAATGGTTGATCGATTATAATCAGGGATGCTCAAGAGGGTAGAATTAGAGGAGTGCAGACATCTTGGATGGGGGTGGCGGCGGGGGTGGGGGCGTGAGTGGGAGTGGCGGGCGGTTATGGGGCTGGGGGAGATTAGAGATAGGGAGGGGCGAGGCCATGGAGGGATTTGAAAACCAGGATGAGAATTTTGACATCGAAGCGTTGCTTAACTGGATGTCATTGTAGGTCAGCGAGCACGGGTAATGGGTGAGCGGGACTTGGTGCGAGTTAGGACACAGGCAGCCGAGTTTTGGATCACTTCTAATTTACGTAGGGTAGAATGTGTGAGGCCAGCCTGGGGTGCTTTGGAATAGTCCAGTCTGGAGGTAACCAAGACATGGAGGAGGGCTTCAGCAGCGGATGAACTGAGGCAAGGGCAGAGACGGGCAATGTTACGGAGGTGGAAATAGGCGGTCTTGGGCTGTGGCTATGTGGTCAAAAGCTCATTTCAGGGTAAAATATGACACCAAGGTTACGAACAGTGTGGTTCAGCCTTGGGTAGAAGTCAGGGAGAGGGTTAGAGTTTGTGATGGGGACTGAAAACAATTTTTTCCAGTTCTGATGAAGATTCATCGACCTGAAATGTTAACTCTCTTTCTCTCTCCACAGATGCTGCCTGACCTGAGTATTACCAGCAATTTCTGTTTTATTTCAGATTCCAGCATCTGCAATATTTTGCTTTTGTGTGACAAATGAAAACATTTGAGTAAATTCCAGATCAAAACATGCTCAAGAATAAATGGCTTTGGTCTTCCCAATATTCAATTGGAGAACATTTCTGCTGCTCCAGAACTGGATGTTGGACAGATAAAAGCCCCAACATTTCATTGCATTGAATTGAAATCATTTCTCATGGGTGAAAGAAAAAAGAAAGACTTGCATTTATATAGCGCCTTTCATGACCACCGAATGTCCCAAAGAGCTTTACAGCAAATGAAGTACTTTTGAAATGTCATCACTGTGTAATGAACGAAATGCGGCAGCCAATTTGTGCACAGCAAGCTCCCACAAACAGGGAGTGTAGTGTTTAACCCACAGAACCATTCTTGCACTATTTATTCTTGAACCTGTTTTGATCTGGAATTTACTCAAATGTGTTCATTTGTCATACAAAAGCAAAATATTGCAGATGCTGGAATTTGAAATAAAACAGAAATTGCTGGTAATACTCAGCAGGTCAGGCTGCATCTGTGGAGAGAGAAACAGAGTTAACATTTCAGGTCGATGAATCTTCAGAACTGGAAAAAATTAGAAACTAACAGGTTTTTAAGCAAATGGAGGGAAGGAAATAACAAAAGGAAAGGTTTGTGATAGGCAGAAGAGATTAAGAGACAAAAAGGATGATGGTGCAAGGCAAAAAGGAGATGGTAATGGGACAAGTTAAGAAACAAAAGATGAGTAAATGGAGATGGCAGAATCAACAGTTGCTGTGAGAAAAAGAAAAAACGGGAAAAAAGTTGGGGCAGCAGTTATAGTTTGAAATTGTTGAACTCTATATTGAGTCCAGAAGGCTGAAAAGTGCTTAAACAAAACATGAGGTGCTGTTCCTCGAGCTTGTGTTGAGCTTCATTGAAAAGGTGCAAGAGACCAAGGATGGAGAGATCAAAGTGGGAGCGGGGAATTAAAGTGATATGTGACCGGAAGCTCGGGGTCATGCTTATGGACTGAATGGTGGTGTTCTGCAAAGCGATCACCCAGTCTACGTTTGATCTCCCCAATGTAGAGAAGACCATGTGAGCAGCGAATACAGGATGCTAAATTGAAAGAAGTACAGGTAAATCACTGTTTCACTTGGAAGGATTGTTTGGGGCCCTGGACAGTGGTGAGGGAGGAGGTAAAAGGACAGGTGTTGCATCTCCTGCACTTGCGCGGGAAGGTGCCGGGGCGGGAGTGTTGGGGTGATTGAGGAGTGGACCAGGGTGTCGCAGAGGGAGCAGTCCCTTCATTTGGAATGCTGAAAGGGGAGGGGAGGGGAAGAGAAGATGTGTTTAGTGGTGGGATCATACTGGAGGTGGCAGAAATGGTGGAGGATGATCCGTTGAACGTGGAGGCTGATGGGGTGACAGGTGAGACAAGGGGAACTCTATTGTGGTTCTGGGAGTTAGGGAAAGGGGTGTGAGCAGAAGTGCTGGAAATAGTACAGACACGGTTGAGGGCAATGTCAACCACGGTAGAGGGGAATCCTCTGTTGAAGAAAAAGGGAGCCACATCGGAAGCACTAGTATGAAAGGTGGCGTTGTCAGAACAGATGTGATGGAGACTGAGAAACTGGGAGAATGGCATTAGAGTCCTTACAGGAAGCCGGGTGGGAGGATGTGTAGTCTAGGTCACTGTGGGAGTCAGTGAACTTCTCGTGAAGGTTTGTCAATAGCCCATCCCCAGAAATGGAGACACAGAAATCAGGGGAGGGAATAAACCAGGTGAAGGTGAGGGAAGGGTGGAAATTGGAAGCAAAGTGAATGAAATTTTATAGTTCAGGGCGAGAGCTGGTAACGGCACCAATACAAGTCATCAATGTATTGGAAAAAGGGGTGAGGGAGAGGACCTGAGTGGCACTGGAACAAAGAATGTTCCATATATCCCACGGAAAGACAGGCAGAGCTAGGACCCGTGCAGATTCCCATAATTTGGAGGAAGTGAGTGGAGTCAAAGGAGAAGTCCAGCCAGGTGGAGGAGGAGGAGGGTGGTGGTGGATGATGGGGACCATTTGGGCTTCTGTTCAAGGAAGAAGCAAAGTGCCCTCAGGCAGTCCTGGTGGGGGATGGAGGTGTCGAGGGATTGGACGTCCACAGTGAAAAGGAGACGGGGCCTGGAAACTGTTAAAGTGGCAGTGGGCATCGGAAAAGTCGTGGATGCAGGTGGGAAGAGACTGGACAAGGGTAGAAAAAATAGTTGAAATAGGAAGAAATCAGTTCTGTGGGGCAAGAACAGGTTGAAACGATGGGTCTACCAGGGCAGTCTTGTTTGTGGATCTTGGGAAGGAGATAGAAGCGGGCTGTGTGGGGTTGGAGAACAGTGAGGTTGGCAGCTGTGGAGGGAATATCTCCAGAGGAGATGAGGTCAGTGATGGTCCGGGAAATTATGGCTTGATGTTCAGTAATGGGTTCATAGTCCAAGGGAGGTAGGAGGAGGTGTCAGAGAGTTGGCGTACAGCCTCCGCAAGGTAGAGGCCGGTTTGCCAAACAACAACAGAGTCATCCTTGTCAGCAGGTTTAATGACAGTGTTGGGGTTGGATCTGAGTGGAGTGCTTCAAGTACAGAGGGAGATAGGTTGAACTGAGTCATGGCTGATGTCAAAAAAATTAATTGAAATGTTTCTGCCCATTGATGTTACGTCCATACTGTTTCCGCTTAACACATTCCTTAAAATGGAGGTATCCAAGTCATGGCCCACAGGTCAAATCCAGTGCACAAGTCCAAGTCGTTCCTGAGTTCTATACGTAAAGCCAACTTCAACAACTTTGGATTACAGCTCTTTAAAGTTCCTAATCCTGTAGGTTTAGTAAAGGCTGCTACCTGCTTCGTCAAAATCCACCAATCAAGGATCAGCTGTTACCATCCACCAGACTTGGGAACTTTAAGGAGCTGAAACTTTCACGTTTTCAGGCTCTGGGCGAAAGGAGGATGGGTGGGGGAGGGAGTGGTGTCTTGTTTTGTGTATGGGAAGGTTTTGCTTTGTTTTCAAACAGGGTGGTGATTTGGTTTGTGTGTACAAAGGCTTGTGTTATTGCATAATCAGATGTAGCCCATTTGCTAGCTTTGACATACATGGTTGGCAGCAACTTCAAAAGGTTGGACATCCCTTAAAGAACTTGTCAATTCTCTAGCACTCTGACTGCTTATGAAGTGTAAAACAAGGCTTACTGTAATGGAAAAAGCTGCATGTTGCTTTTGGACAAAGTTGAAGCTTTCCTATCTGTTGGTTGGCATGTCTGATACAATAGATGTGTACTTTGAATTATATCTCTAGCATTTTGAAGTACTTGGAGAATATGCTTGCAATGTTGTGCTTTATTTTTCTAATATCAGCGAATCAGATCCTATCTTGGCATGAGAATTAAGGGAGATAAGTTGATGTTTCAGGCGTGAACCTTTCATCAGAAACTTGTCTGTTATTTCGACAGATGCTGCCTGACCTGAGTGTTTCCAGCATTTTTTGTTTTTGTTTGATTTCCAGCATCATTTTATTGCTTTTTGTTTGAGAATTAAGTGGTCTGCTATTTCCTTAACCTATGTCTATCTTGTTCAGTCTTAATGACTTTTGGGGTAATGAGGTGCAGTGCGGGGAGCAGGGTCAACTATCCAGGGAGAATAAATCTTGTTTTAACAACTGCTCAGAGGAAGATTTGCATTCTGTTGAACGTTTTTTAAAGTTTGTATC
The DNA here is from genome assembly GCF_044704955.1 of Pristiophorus japonicus. Taxonomy (NCBI): domain Eukaryota; kingdom Metazoa; phylum Chordata; class Chondrichthyes; family Pristiophoridae; genus Pristiophorus; species Pristiophorus japonicus. Next base: position 100,336,749 of record NC_091984.1, on the reverse strand, counting down.
CTGAGTTACTTTGTTGCAGCTTATTTTCGATACTCCATATAAATGTCAGAGCTAATCTCTATTTACAGTGTTCAGATTTAAAGCAAGATGTGATTCGATACTGACTGGACAGCTTTTTACACTTTTGGAAGTCTGGCTGGCATTGATCCTATGGTTTGGTAGTGGCATGTTTTGGTGGCAATGCTGAATGGCAGTTGAGTTGATGCTTCAGTGGGTTTTGCAGTGTTTTGTGTTGAGATGGAGTTGAATGTCATTTAATACAAGCACTGAATGGTTTTCAGGAAAGAAAGTGGATGAAAGACCTTAAATCTTTGATGGCATTTTCTTTTTTGCATTTACACATGAATGGGATTTCAAAGTTTAAAAAAAAAGTTCCTCCTATTTGTTGAATCTCCCTACCAAGCATCATCCCTGGCAGAAAGATGAGAAACCTGATCTCAGCAATATGCCAATGCTATTTTAAAACTGGCAATGAAGAAGTAGGTGAGTATGGTTCAAGGTAATATTCCCTCCAATTTTGATCTGGTTAGAAGCTTCCTGCCCTCCATTTATACCTTTGATTTTGCTACAAAAGTCATGTTACAATATGGAGGATCAAGGATGTGAACGTATCCCACTTGGTGCTTTGCCATTTTGGGACCCGAACCATCCTTTGCTGTTTTTTGTAATTGGGACAACGAGGAATATGTATTGTCTTGCTGAGTCTGGACAATGAATTGAGAGACAATATAAATATAAGTATAACTTTTCAGTCATGTATCGGGATATATTTACAAAAAGGTGGACCCCAACAGTTAATTTGGACTTTGCTCTGGGAAAATAATTTTTAATAATGTTCAGGCTCCTGCTGTTTCACCACAGATTGCTGTGTAATTCCATTGCGAGAGGGATGGAGTACAAAAGCAGGGAGGTCCTGCTGCAACTGTACAGGGTATTGGTGAGGCCGCACCTGGAGTACTGCGTGCAGTTTTAGTCATCTTACTTAAGGAAGGATATACTAGCTTTGGAGCGGGTACAGAGACGATTCACTAGGCTGATTCCGGAGATGAAGGGGTTACCTTATGATGATAGATTGAGTAGACTGGGTCTTTTCTCGTTGGAGTTCAGAAGGATGAGGGGTGATCTGACAGAAACATTTAAAATAATGAAAGGGATAGACAAGATAGAGGCAAAGAGGTTGTTTCCACTGGTCGGGGGGCACAGCCTCAAAATACGGGGGAGCCAATTTAAAACTGAGTTGAGAAGGAATTTCTTCTCCCAGAGGGTTGTGAATCTGTGGAATTCTCTGCCCAAGGAAGAAGTTGAGGCGAGCTCATTGAATGTATTCAAATTACAGATAGACAGATTTTTAACCAATAAGGGAATTAAGGGTTACGGGGAACGGGCGGGTAAGTGGAGCTGAGTCCACGGCCAGATCAGCCATGATCTTGTTGAATGGCGGAGCAGGCTGGAGGGGCGAGATGGTCTACTCCTGTTCCAAGTTCTTATGTTCTTCACCATTTTCACTGCATGAGCGCAGTCTCTGGCTTCAGTCTGTAGCATAGCTTTGACTACAAACACAAATGCTATTTACCGCAGAGGACTGTATTAGTAATAGTGCGTTTAAACTATCTGTCGCACAGCATGCTGCCTACTTAAGAACACTGAGCTTTGTATGTAAAATGCCCTGAAAGTGATACAGTCATTGTGTTCCTTCCTATATGTTTGTTCTGGGAAAGTTAACTTTGGAGTCTGACAGAGCAGCTTAATCCTTTAAACCTGAAGTTGTTGCTTGTAGCCGATTGATCTTTGACTGCTTTTTCTCCATTGTAAATAAAAGGCTGTGCTTTCCCATTAAAATGGGTATGCTAGATTAACGAAGTGCACCATTTTGCACAAAGATTACACTGAAGTATTAGAATTGTTGAGTGGTTGTGTCTGGAAATAAAATTGTATTTTTGTCATGTGGAAAACTTGGCAGTATTTGACCAACGTGATTAATTTGAGTGATATGAGATTTTTTAAATTTTAAAACTCTTCCATTAATACATTTGCAATTTTCTATAAAGTGCATTTTGATGTACAGTATTCAGTACCACTACAGTAAATTCTTTAGAAATTTGCTCTTGAATGAATGGAATAAAAATTGAGTTTAAGCCATTTGATGTGTATTAATATTAAGAGTAACTTCGAGAATCTCCAAACAAATGCATTAGTGCTGCACTGCGGTATATCACAGAGTGAGATTGGGATCCCCCCACCAACTTGCAGGATATGTTCTCGGGCTAGACACGTCAGAATTTTCTTCTCCTCTATCCAACTGAGGGAAGACAATTTGGGAGTTACTCGACTAGACTCTTGCACATCTCATTAAATATTTTTTCATTTAAGGAGTTCCATCAGTGGCAGGTATGTGATACATGTGTCACCAGTGGCATGTGGGCTTGGAGTGAAAAATAAATTCTATTATGGCATAAAGCAAATGTTGGGATCATTTCCTCCCATCTCACATTGATTATTGGGGTGCGCTGTACACAAAGAAAAAAAGTTGTTGAAGCAAGCAGTCTAAAGCAGGGTACTATGGGCCCAAGTTTCGGGCCGCGCCGACTTGGACGCCCGTTTTTCGCGCCAGAAAGTGCGCCTAAAAAAAACGTACCTATTCTCCGGCTCCCTGCAGGCCCTCTGGAGCTGGGCGCGGCGCAGCATGAGCTGCAGGGGGCAGAGCCAGGTACATGCGCTGAAAACAGTGCCGGAACCTCTGCACATGCGCGCTACAGTGGGCGTGCATGTGCAGTAGCTCCAGGCGCCCAAAACTGTGGGAGGGGCCCGAAGCACGCATCCCCTGGCCGAATGGCCTCACGGGCTGTGTCGATAAGGCTCCTCCTATCCGACCGAACCCCCGCTCCCCCCCCCCCCGGTGACCCGACCTCCGCCCTCCCCCATGACTTCCGCGACTTCCCCCCCGCCCCCCCTCCGCGACCCGACGCCACCTACCTGTAAATCAAGCCCAAAGTCTTGGGCCCGGCTGTTCAGCCTCCTTCTCTCCCCCCCACCCCCGTCTCCTTCCCTCCCGCCCTCCCTCCTCTCTCCTTCCCTCCCGCCCTCCCTCCTCTCTCTCTCTCTCTCTCTCTCCCTCCCTCCCTCCCTCCCTCCCTCCCTCCCTTCTCTCTCTCTCTCTCTCTCTCTCTCTCTCTCGCTCGCTCGCTCGCTCGCTCCCTCCCTCCTCGCCCCCTCTCTCCTTCGCGCCCTCCTCCTCCCCCCCCTCCTCCTCCTCCCCCCCCCCCCCCTCCTCCTCCTCCTCCTCCACCCCTTCTCCTCCTCGTCCTCACTGTCAGAAACACACACACAGACAGAGAGATAGAGACACACTGGGTGGGGGCTGTCCCAGCACGCTGTTGGAGGACTCCCGGTGCTGCAGTCGGTAAGTAGAAAATGTTTTTTTATTTGATTTTTTAAACATTTTTTTATTTTTTATTTTATTTGATTGATTTATTGATTTATTTATCATTTATTATTGATGATGGATCTTTATTTGTAAAACTGAAGTGTTTACTGTTTGTAAACTTCCCTTTAAACCCCCCTCCCCGCATTCCCTACGCCTAATTTGTAACCTACGCCTGATTTTCTGACGTGTAGACAAGGTTTTTTTGAACGTACAAAAATCTTCACTTACTCCATTCCAAGTTAGTTTGGAGTAAGTTTTCACTGCCTAAACTTTGAAAACAGGCGTAAGTGGCCGGACACGCCCCCTTTTGAAAAACAAAATTCTGTTCCAAAGTGAAACTGTTCTAACTGACTCGAACTGGAGCAAACTAAATACCGAGAATTCAAATTTCTAAGATACTCCATTCTAAACCAGTTGCTCCCAAAAAACAGGAGCAACTCAGGCCGAAACTTGGCCCCTATATTTCATGGGTCTCCTGAAGTGCAGTTGGGTCACCATTTAAATCTAGATGGGCATAGCTGGATATGGAAGCTTATTACCCATCAGTTGTGTGACCTTCGTCTAGAATTGGCATTGACGTGGCCATTGATCTTGGAATGATGACAGGAAGAATGATACATCCTGGAGAAAAATCCATTGTAAAGATCTCTATTTAAGTCTTATTTCCTGGTATCTCTGCTTAAATATGAAATCCATATAGTGGACAATTAGAAAGCAACATTAGCAGAGGGTTGGGAGACGGTTGCTTGTCGAGTAGCTTGGCTGGAAAGTGGCATGTGGGCTTGGGGTGAAAAATATATTATTATATGGCGTAATTGATTATTGGGGTGCAAGCAGCTCCCTATAAACAGAAATTTGAGGCTGCAGGAAATGTAATTGATGAACTTGCCTTCAGATGTGCCATCATTTCTCCTTTTAATATCCAGGTTCCACATAATGAAGAAAGTAAATAAATTGTTGGGATGTGTGGCTAAGGGTATAAGTTAAGTTTAAAGAGACAACATTGAATTTGTGGTGAAGTTACACCGGGAGTACTGTTCTTTTTTGGGTCTGTTGGGAAAGATGCACCAAAGAGCAACTCAAGTTACTTGAAAACCCATGTCTGTGCAGGTTGCCTCTGTTGTAAACTTCTCAGCCTTGCCGATTGGCAAGAGGCATACATGGCTTGAAATCTTTTGCTGAGCATGTCCACTGTATCAGCATGCCAGAATCATAATGCCACTTCACATGATAATGTCATCATCAAAGGCAGTCCCTCGTATCGAGGATGACTTGCTTCCAAGCCAAAATGGGATGAGTTCACAGGTGTTTCAATGAGGAACCTAACATTCCAGGTCCTGAACTACATGTTGATGGGTGGAAGAGGGCTGTGCGTGGATTTTTTTAACGTGTGGTGGCCGTTGCACACCAGCCACCACATGGGCTTGACAGAACTAGGTCTTGGTCCATTGGCAAGGATTACCCAAGACGATTGGAGACCAGCTCTGCTGCACGGACCTAATGAGCAAACACATCGCAGTGTGGGCTGGCCCGTGCTGCCCCTGGGCCCCGAACTCTCACCTTTCCTGGGCCCCGATCACGTCGCTCCACGATCTCGCACCGCTCCTCCGCCCCGACCTCGCCGCTCCTAATGTACCTGCCCGTGCTCCAATCAGCAACCTGGATTTTGGTGACGTCCAATCCGGTTGCTCTCTTCATAGCTATCCGTCACCTGCATCAGCACGCGCTGTACCTTGAAGTGGTATGCTCCACGCTGCTCCTCCTTTAAGGCCCCGACCTGCTGCTGATGGTCCTCACAGGTCGGGCTGCCTTGCTGAATGCCGGCTCCACGCTGCTCAGTGTAAGTACACGTTTACAGCCTGACCAGCAAGCTTCATGTACTCTGGCAAATTGCGAGACCTGTGAAAATCTGGGTCTTAGCTGGTGGTGGATGAACATGGACTATTTTTTAGTGCTGATGACTGCATGGGACCCAAAGGCACTACTGGAATGTTAAAGCACCTTTACTGGTGTCTGTGCCTTGCTACTGTGTCTATGCTTTAAGATTGTTGGCTCGAGGTAGAAAATCTTCAATGGCAAGCTCCTTCTGTGAATGTTGTGGATAGCACATTTAGTGAATTGGTCACACCGCAGGTAAAGGTTAGGACAGACAAGAGACAAGGCAAGAGCAGGAAGGTAGTGCAGGAGTCCCCTGCGGTCATCTCCCTCCAAAACAGATATACCATTTTGGATACTGTTCGGGGAGCTGACTTACCAGGGGAAGGCACCAGCAGCCAGGTTCATGGCATCATGGGTGGCTCTGCTGCACAGAAGGGTGGGAAAAAGAGTGGGAGAGCTATTGTGATAGGGGACTCTATTGTAAGGGGAATAGATAGGAGTTTCTGCGGCCGCAACCGAGACTCCAGGATGGTATGTTGCCTCCCTGGTGCAAGGGTCAAGGATGTCTCGGAGCGGCTGCAGAGCATTCTGGAGAGGGAGGGTGAACAGCCCGTTCTCGTGGTACATGTAGGTACCAACGATATAGGTAAGAAGTGGGAAGAGGTCCTACAAGCTGAATTTAGGCAGTTAGGAGTTAAATTTAAAAAGTAGGACCTCAAAGGGAGTAATCTCTGGATTGCTATCAGGGTAGAGGGAGCAGGACAGTTAGAATAAATATGTGGCATGAGCAGTGGTGCTAGAGGGAGGGATTCAAATTCCTGGGACATTGGAACCAGTTCTGGGGGAAGTGGGACCTGTACAAAAGGGATGGTCTGCACTTGGGCAGGACTGGAACTGATGTCCTGGGGTAACATTTGCTGATGCAGTTTGGGAGTGTTTAAACTAATATGGCAGGGGGATGGGAACCTATGCAGCGAGACAGGGCGAAGTAATATGAAGTCCGAAACAGATGGTAGAAAGGTAAAAAGCAATAGTGCAAGGCCGAGTAAACAAAGGCAAGAAACAAAAAGGGCCATACTACATCATAATTCTAAAAGGACAAAGGGTGTTAAAAAAAAACAAGCCTGAAGGCTCTGTGTCTTAATGCAAGGAGTATCTGTAATAAGGTGGATGAATTAACTGCAAATAGATGTTAACAGATATGATGTGATTGGGATTACAGAGACGTGGCTCCAGGATGATCAGGGCTGGGAACTCAACATCCATGGGTATTCAACATTCAGGAAGGATAGAATAAAAGGAAAAGGAGGTGGGGTAGCATTGCTGGTTAAAGAGGAGATTAATGCAATAGTTAGGAAGGACATTAGCTTGGATGATGTTGAATCTATATGGGTTGAACACCAAAGGGCAAAAAACATTAGTGGGAGTTGTGTACAGACCTCCAAACAGTAGTAGTGATGTTGGGGAGGGCATCAAACAAGAAATTAGGGGTGCATGCAATAAAGGTGCAGCAGTTATCATGGGTGACTTGAATATGCATATAGATTGGGCTAACCAAACTGGAAACAATACGGTGGAGGAGGATTTCCTGGAGTGCATAAGGGATGGTTTTCTAGACCAATATGTCGAGGAACCAACTAGGGGGGAGGCCATCTTAGAATGGGTGTTGTGTAATGAGAGAGGATTAATTAGCAATCTCGTTGTGCGAGGCCCCTTGGGGAAGAGTGACCATAATATGGTGGAATTCTACATTCGGATGGAGAATGAAACAGTTAATTCAGAGACCATGGTCCAGAACTTGAAGGATAACTTTGAAGGTATGAGGCGTGAATTGGCTAGGATAGATTGGCGAATGATTCTTAAGGGGTTGACAGTGGATGGGCAATGGCAGACATTTAGAGACCGCATGGATGAACTACAACAATTGTACATCCCCTGATTCTGACTGCAGGGGAACTACGTTTGTCTTTACTGACCTTTTTCTCTTTACATATCTATAGAAGCTTTTGCAGTCCATTTTAATGTTCCCTGCAAGCTTCCTCTCGTACTCTATTTTCCCTGCCCTAATCAAACCCTTTGTCCTCCTCTGCCGAGTTCTAAATTTCTCCCAGTCCCTGGGTTCGCTGCTATTTCTGGCCAATTTGTATGCCACTTCCTCGCTTTAATACTGTAAAAATAAAAAAAGAGAAGGTGGCTCAACTGTGGCTATCAAGGGAAATCAGGGATAGTATTAAAGCGAGGAAGTGGCATACAAATTGGCCAGAAATAGCAGTGAACCCAGGGACTGGGAGAAATTTAGAACTCGGCAGAGGAGGACAAAGGGTTTGATTAGGGCAGGGAAAATAGAGTACGAGAGGAAGCTTGCAGGGAACATTAAAATGGACAGCAAAAGCTTCTATAGATATGTAAAGAGAAACAGGTTAGTAAAGACAAATGTAAGTCCCCTGCAGTCAGAATCAGGGGAAGTCATAACGGGGAACAAAGAAATGGCAGAACAATTGAATAAGTACTTCAGTTCGGTATTCACTAAGGAGGACACAAACAACCTTCCGGATACAAAAGGGGTCAGAGGGTTTAGTAAGAAGGAGGAACTGAGGGAAATCCTTATTAGTCGGGAAATTGTGTTGGGGAAATTGATGGGATTGAAGGCCGATAAATCCCCAGAGCCTGATGGTCTGCATCCCAGTACTTAAGGAGGTGGCCTTGGAAATAGCAGATGCATTGACAGTCATTTTCCAACATTCCGTAAACTCTGGATCAGTTCCTATGGAGTGGAGGGTAGCCAATGTAACCCCACTTTTTAAAAAAGGAGGGAGAGAGAAAACAGGGAATTATAGACCGGTTAGCCTGACATCGGTAGGGGGTAAAATGATGGAATCAATTATTAAGGATGTCATAGCAGCACATTTGGAAAGAGGTGACATGATGGGTCCAAGTCAGCATGGATTTGTGAAAGGGAAATCATGCATGACAAATCTTCTGGAATTTTTTGAGGATGTTTCCAGTAGAGTGGACAAGGGGGAACCGGTTGATGTGGTGTATTTGGACTTTCAGAAGGCTTTCGACAAGGTACCACACAAGAGATTAATGTGCAAAGTTAAAGCACATGGGATTGGGGGTAGTGTGCTGACTTGGATTGAGAACTGGTTGGCAGACAGGAAGCAAAGAGTAGGAGTAAATGGGTACTTTTCAAAATGGCAGGCAGTGACTAGTGGGGTACCGCAAGGTTCTGTGCTGGGGCCCCAGCTGTTTACATAGTACATTAATGATTTAGACGAGGGGATTAAATGTAGTATCTCCAAATTTGCAGATGACACGAAGTTGGGTGGCAGTGTGAGCTGCAAGGAGGATGCTATGAGGCTGTAGAGTGACTTGGGTCGGTTAGGTGAGTGGGCAAATGCATGGCAGATGAAGTATAATGTGGATAAATGTGAGGTTATCCACTTTGGTGGTAAAAACAGAGAGACAGACTATTATCTGAATGGTGACAGATTAGGAAAAGGGGAGGTGCAACGAGACCTGGGTGTCATGGTATATCAGTTATTGAAGGTTGGCATGCAGGTACAGCAGGCGGTTAAGAAAGCAAATGGCATGTTGGCCTTGATAGCGAGGGGATTTGAGTACAGGGGCAGGGAGGTGTTACTACAGTTGTACAAGGCCTTGGTGAGGTCACACCTGGAGTATTGTGTGCAGTTTTGGTCTCCTAACTTGAGGAAGGACATTCTTGCTATTGAGCGAGTGCAGCGAAGGTTCACCAGACTGATTCCCGGGATGGCGGGACTGACATATCAAGAACGACTGGATCAACTGGGCTTGTATTCACTGGAGTTCAGAAGAATGAGAGGGGATCTCATAGAAACGTTTGAAATTCTGATGGGTTTAGACAGGTTAGATGCAGAAAGAATGTTCCCAATGTTGGGGAAGTCCAGAACCAGGGGACACAGTCTAAGGATAAGGGGTAAGCCATTTAGGACCGAGATGAGGAGAAACTTCTTCACCCAGAGAGTGGTGAACCTGTGGAATTCTCTACCACAGGAAGTTGTTGAGGCCAATTCACTAAATATATTCAAAAAGGAGTTAGATGTAGTCCTTTCTACTGGCGATCAAGGGGTATGGCGAGAAAGCAGGAATGGGGTACTGAAGTTGCATGTTCAGCCATGAACTCATTGAATGGCGGTGCAGGGTCGAAGAGCCGAATGGCCTACTCCTGCACCTATTTTCTATGTTTCTGCATTGGTACGGAAACATTTTACTTTACTGACCTGGCCCTAGAGAGTTATTCACCTTCCACTGTTCTGATAGATGATACTGAAGGAGGCAAAACTGCAGCTATCCCTTTTTGGCCCCTGCCTCTGGCCTTAAAACCTTACAAATCCCTAGCTGGCGCTTCAGCTGAGACAGCAAATGTGTAACCTTGGCATGCTGCTTAATCCTGATCTCAGCTTTTTCCCACCAGGTTTGTTCCATTACCATGGCTGCTCTCTTCCACTTCAACCCTTAGTCTGTCTAGCCACCAAAATCCTAGTCCACATTTTCATCACCTTAATGGTTGACTTCTCTGCTCTTCCAGCTGGTTCTCTGCTTCAAACCTTCACAGGCTTCAACTCAACAAAAAATACTGTTGTCTGGGTCCTCACCAGCACCTAGTCCAGAAATCCCTTGCCCTGTGCTCATCAAGCTTTACTGATTCCCAGTATCTAATAAAAAGGAAAGAGAAAAGTGGTGAGAGTGGGAGAAACCAAGGGGTCAGAGAAAAGGTTTTAAAAACAAAGGAGTGCTGAGGGAACTGGACAGGGAGTTGTTTTCAACCAGTGGCTCAGTTGGTATTACCCTCGCTTCTGAGTCACACTCAGGTGAAGAAGAGTAGGGGAGTTATCCCCAGTGTCCAGGCCAATATTTATCCCTCAATCAGCATCATTAAAACAGATGATCTGGTCATCATCACATTACTGTTTGTGGGAGTTTGCTGTGTGCAAATTGGCTGCCGTGTTTCCTACATTACAACGGTGACTTCACTTTAAAAAGTACTTCATTGGCTGCAAAGCACTTTGGGACGTCCAGTGGTGCTATATAAATGCAAGTCTTTTGTCATCCAAATCAGTGCCTTGAAATATCTCTCTGCATGTGAACTTTGCAAGTGATTTCAGAATTGGTCTGAGCTCAGTTTGTCGGTGAAAGTGAGGTTTCTGATAATTCCATGGCGAGAAATGATTGGAAGGAAAGATAATAGAAGAAGAATGTTTTTGCAAGTTCAAATGTGGAATTGCCTCGGGCAGGGTGGGTGTGGCCGGTGGTTGGTTGGTATTAGTTATGCTTGGGCTTTCCAGTTAATTTTCTCGCTGCATAATTTGAAGTTGGTTGTGGCGAGTCCTTTGTATGTTTTCGGTTAAAGGAGGTGTAAGGAAGAAAACTGATTTGAATTGGTGAATTTATGTTGCAGTGGACTCATCTGAATTGCAAATCAGGCTGGAAATTGAAGCTGCAGTTGAAAGGGCCACGGAGATTGGCTACAGACACATATATTCAAAAAGGTTTATTGGGGTGCTTTGTAAGCAATTGAGCAGTAAAATGGCCTATATGTGCAACAGGATCAACCGAGAGTTAGCATCAGTCACGTTCCCACTGTTGGTCTTCCTTGGCTGAATATGCAAGTTTTGACCGAGGGAACTAATGTTTGAGTCTTGTATACAGAGACCACGATAACCAGAAAAAAGCAGTATTACTGTCGGTACTTGCCTGCTATATTTGAGGCAGGGATTGAAAGTGTTGTATTTATCCAGGAAACTTTTTGGAACAGGAAGCAGCCTCAGCACAGGCATAACAGTGCAAAGTTTAAGGTCAGGAACAACAGTTGTGGAAAAGTTGAAGAAACACTTTCCATGTGTTTTTCACATGCAATGACAAAGCTGGGTCCCATTTTAGTCTCCATAATAATTCTGCTAACTTTGGTAATGACGGTCAGCAAAGTTTTAAAAAACAAATTTAAATGCCAGTAGGTAGATTCTGGAGAAAATATTTACTGAAGAATGTTCTGTGCTGTGAGGTGGTCACAGTGGGGGATAACTACAAACAGACTTAATATCCAGAGAGGAAGTTACAATGTTGGTTACTGGAGTGGAACTGGTGGATTACTGGGAAGAATACATTTGGTCCCTTTGATGTAAGATAGGAACACTTAAACCAGAAATCTCATGAGACTTTTGAACAAAGCAGGTTGTGAGAGGTAGGACAAGAGGAGCAGAACCATAAAGTCCAACAGCGGGTAGGACTGTGGTGGGAGGAAAAACTACAAGCTGACCTGTGGGCAGGAAGAGGAAATTGGTTGAGTGGCAGAGTGGTGAAGATATGCGAGAGTCAACTGGATAATTGTTTCCTCTAACTCGACCATGAATCCTATCTTTTATGCTTTGCTTCATCACCCAGAGAAAAACAAGGAATGATCAGCCATGATCTTATTGAATGGCGGTGCAGGCTTGAAGGGCCGAATGGCCTCCTCCTGCACCTATTTTTCTGTTTCTTGGAGGAAAGAATTTTCATTGGTGAGTTTTTTTTCACATTCATAAAAATTTGAAAGCTAGAACTCTGATTTTTGAAACCTGGAGGATTTACTGAGCCACTTCAGAGGGCAGTTAAGAGTCCACCACGCTGATGTAGAGTCACATCGAGGCCAATCCTGGTAAGAACAGCAAGTTTCATCCCCTGAAGGATGGACATTATTGAGCTAGTTGGGTTTATGACAATCTGACCGTTTTGTGGTCACCTTCACTGATGGCAGCTTTTAATTTTGATATTGTTTAAAATGGAATTCTCAACCTAAGTGGAATTTGAACGTGCATTTTCTGAATTATTCGTCCAGTCCTTTCGATTAGTAGTCCAGTAAAATAACCACTACACTACCCTACCAGCTGTGCAGACATTACTGATTTTAGTTGCACAACAATTTCTTGATCCAATCATATGCTGACCTGTGATTTTTGCTGAACAGATTTCCAGGGATGGTACTTTTTCTTTAGGTAGTGCCCACATTTCATATCCCTCTTGCATTTGCTGAGGGAGCTATAAACTACTGCTAAGTTTGTTAGAGGTTTTAAGTTTAAGGGCACAGAAGAATAACATTTATACAGCACCTTTAACGTAGCAATACATTCCAAGGAATAGCTTCAAAACACTGCGTTCGTTTTAATAGGTTTATTTTCTGCACTATCGACTTCTACACGAGTTTGTCCTGATTGCCATTTCGGACTGCACTCAAACTCGGTCATTTAAAAAAAAATAAGAGTGTGTTCTTTAGATGTTTAGCCAAATGAGCGAGATTTTAGTTCTGATGTCGGGCCTCGTGTATCTTGGAGAAAACCCCCTTCTATGTCGATTAGATGCTGATTACAGTTTCACATTTTCAGTTGCCCAGCAAGAATTCTTCATTACTTTTCGAGTGTCAAGCTTGTGTTGTGCAGAGCAAATTCTGCCGCTTTCATTCTTTGAGAAATGTGTCCATACCTGTTTCTTGTTCATTCATGCTGCATTTGTGCAGTAGAATTTGCTATTCAATCCTCCGTCCTTTTTTGCCCCCACTCTTTGTATTTTTCCATTTTATCTGTTAAAATATAAAAGAAGACTTGTTATGAATAAGGAATCCATGTTTCGGCTCAGCACATGGGCTGTGCCATTGCTGTTTTGCACAACAATTGCAATGTATGATAGTTGTGGAGAAATGCCATACTTTTAAGCATGCATATCAGTCAAGGTATTAAAAAAATGAATGCTGCCAGGTTATAACCCTTTATGTAGCACCAGTGTTTGCTTTGTGGATTTTAGGGATTGAATTTGTTTTTTTTTAAAAGGAAGTTATTTAGTTCATATATTCAGAAATATCCAGTAGGCTTCTTCCTTATTTATGCTTCACTACTTGTCACATCGATCAAGCAACAAGCTTTTTAAAATCAACATTTTCCCACTCAAACATAATGCATATTTATCGAACTGCTTGGTCAATGGGCATGTTGGCTCGTCCTCGAGGCTTTTAAAGGTCTATCATTTAAAGCATGATAACTAACATCGCAGTGAAGCATGAAGGGATATCCATTGCGGAGATTGGCCATTATTTATGAAAACAGCTTAGTTTGTTCTGCAGGAATCACATTTTATGCTTAATTTCAGACATTAGATGGAGCTGCAGTTATGCACAGATTGATGTTGAGCAACACGACTGTTCTGACATCTTTGCACATCATTTTAGTCTGATTCACAAGTGTTCTATTATTTTGACTCCTCCTTTGCTCCTACGCATTTTCCCTTTGTTATATTTGAAGTTGCTTTTTTGGTTAATATGAGCATTATTGGCTAGGATGCATATGTTTCAGTTACTTGTTGAGTGTTCTCTTTGTATATATGCTATGTAAAATAAATAATTGAGTCCAAAAGCTGAATCTAAAACACACCAGTGCAACCTGTTGGCCTAGTTGCAGTGCTACATTAGACATTAACCTATATAAGAATGAGATTTTTTATAAAGCAATACTAGGAGTAAAATGTTACAGTATTAACTCCTGATTGTGTATGATGCCATGGGTTCTGGTTGCCCCTGGTACCTCAAGCAGCAATCCATTCTTCATGCATGAAATTAGTGAGTGTTGGAAGGCTATTCAAACTTGAGGTTAGCTCCATGCATGCAAAAACGAACGCACAATCAGAATTTGCGACGTATCAAAATATATTGCCACGAATCAGAATGTGTATTAATTATGAAAACTGAACATTTTCTTGTGTCTGAGGGAAAGGTTGGTTAAGTCTGTGCCAATTATGAGTAACCTTTTTGTGCATTTATCCAATTTTATTCATGTTTGACAGCCTTTTTGCATGAATTGCTGAATTAATGCGATTCCAAACAAGGACTGAACCTAGAATGATGTTTTACTGTGATGAATTGTAGTTTTAAATCGAGATGAAACCTTGTTTGGTCTATAGGACCCAGGAGAGTGAGCTGACTCGAACAGCTTGTTACAGCGTTAATCAAGCCGTAATATAATCCTAATGTCATATATTGGAGCTCATCATTCCAGCCCTTCCCATGACCTGATCAGGCTGCTGAAAAGGTCATCCGAATCCATACCACCAGTCACATGGGACATGTCGGAGTTGCTCAGCCACCAGAGCATCTCGAGTATTACCGTTTACTTGAAAATCAGCAGTGTGGTAACTGGAATCGTAGCAAAGTCTCGAAACTGTCTTCCTCCTTTTCTTAATTGGCTGTAAAGCACTTTGAGACATCCGGTGGACGTGAAAAGCACTATATAAATCCAAGTCTTTCTTTCTCAAATCAAATGAGTCAATATATTGTACTCTTTGCACTTCTGTATTCATTAACATATTGCACAATCAAAATTTACAGTAAGTTCATTCAAATGTGGAATATTTCTTTCCTTAATTAATTTAACCCCTGCCCACCACCCCACTCTCATTGTTGTAATATTCCTGTCTGGAGTTGATGGGAATGGCTTGAAGAATTCAGTTGTCCGTGGTCCTGCAGTAGAGCTTTTGGGAGAAGAATGATGCAGCAACCCAACAACATCGGATTGACAGATTATTGTCATCATTTAGTTCACCAAATCGTCAAGACTTCTGAAAACAATGCTAGTTTTTCTTGGTTAAATGCAGATTGAATTACATTTAATGTTCTGAATGTTAACCTGCTGCTTGAGTGTTTTTGGGAAGTTTACATAACAAGTTGAGCTTCTCTTATCACTTTGCTTTGGAGTCGGTGCTGGGCCTGACTCTGGGTTTACACGTCGTGTAAATGCACTGCAAAACCACTGTATTGTCAATGTACCCTTGCCCTATAGCTTTTGTCTTGTGAAGTGGTAACCACTTGGAAGAGGTAATCTCTACTGCTTTGGTTTGGCACGACGTAAAGGTTGTGTTATCTCCAGTGCACTGTCAAACTGAGACTTCCTGAACACGTTTTTTTAAAACTTGTCTTCAATTAGTTTGAATGTTAAGACACACACACTGCTAAACATTTAAAATGTAACTTTTGGCTGAGGAACTCTGAGCAGAACTCTTGGGCAACAGAAATGAATTTTCAGCCAGTCAGTATAAATGGACTACCAACTGGCTGAAACTCAAATTGCAACTATTGGTCTCAGACCACTAGCTGACATCCAGATGCACCCTTTAGCCAACGCACAGTCCTTATCAGTTGGGCTAAGAAGTAATGTCACGGAATGATCATGCTTTTCTTGTATTTTTTTTTTTTCTTTTCGTTCTGGTTTGTGTGAGCAAGAACAGATCGGGAGCACAATGAAACTTAAGATAATTGGATTCAAGGTTATGTTACATAAGAACATAAGAATTAGGAACAGGAGTAGGCCATCTAGCCCCTCGAGCCTGCTCTGCCATTCAACAAGATCATGGCTGATCTGGCCGTGGACTCAGCTCCACTTACCCGCCCGTTCCCCGTAACCCTTAATTCCCTTATTGGTTAAAAATCTATCTATCTGTGACTTGAATACATTCAATGAGCTAGCCTCAACTGTTTCCTTGGGCAGTGAATTCCACAGATTCGCAACCCTCTGGGAGAAGAAATTCCTTCTCAACTCGGTTTTAAATTGGCTCCTCCGTATTTTGAGGCTGTGCCCCTTAGTTCTAGTCTCCCCGACCAGTGGAAACAACCTCTCTGCCTCTATCTTGTCTATCCCTTTCATTATTTTAAATGTTTCTATAAGATCACTCCTCACCCTTCTGAACTCCAACGAGTAAAGACCCAGTTTACTCAATCTATCATCATAAGGTAACCCCCTCATCTCCGGAATCAGCCTCGTGAATCGTCTCTGTACCCCCTCCAAAGCTAGTATATCCTTCCTTAAGTAAAGTGACCAAAACTGCACACAGTACTCCAGGTGCGGCCTCACCAGTACCCTGTACAGTTGCAGCAGGACCTCCCTGCTTTTGTACTCCATCCCTCTCGCAATGAAGGCCAACATTCCATTCGCCTTCCTGATTACCTGCTGCACCTGCAAACTAATGTTTTGGGATTCATGCACAAGGATGCACTTCAGTCCCACTCTCCTGATCTTTGGGCACCCTGTGCGGAGGGGAGCGGGTAGGTCCGAAGGCCTCCTCGTAGGACTGCTCCTGGGCACGGCCAAGGGTGCCATCAGCCGGTCCAGGCAGCGGGCGGTCGAGGGGGTCGTTCAACCTGACTGCCTGCCTCTCTTCCGCTCTTACATCCGGTCCAGGGTGTCCTTGGAGATGGAGCACGCGGTGTCCACCGGTACGCTCGCGGCCTTCCGCGAGAGGTGGGCACCGGAGGGACTGGAGTGCATCATCACGCCCGGCAACCAAATTTTAATTTGATTTTACGTTTTTTAAGTTTAATTTGTTTTAATTGCCGGTGCTTTTAGTGTCCCCCTCTCCTTTTATAGGGGGCACTGGAAAAAAGGAAAAATTTGATTTTAGTGCCCAAAAAAAAAAAAACCACAAAAAACCCCCAAAAAAAAACAAAAAAGGGCCTTGTAAATGTCTTGTGTGTGTCATCCAGGTCGGGTGGCACGGATACATGTTTTATGTTTTCGCAGGTAAACTCAAAAGAGTTTCATGCACAAGGACCCCCAAGTCCCTCTGCACCGCAGCATGTTGTAATTTCTCCCCATTCAAATAATATTCCCTTTTACTGTTTGGTTTTTTTCCCCAAGGTGGATGACCTCACATTTTCCGACATTGTATTCCATCTGCCAAACCTTAGCCCATTCGCTTAACCTATCTAAATCTCTTTGCAGCCTCTCTGTGTCCTCTGCACAACCCACTTTCCCACTAATCTTTGTGTCATCTGCATATTTTGTTACACTACACTCTGTCCCCTCTTCCAGGTCATCTATGTATATTGTAAACAGTTGTGGTCCCAGCACCGATCCCTGTGGCACACCAATAACCACCGATTTCCAACCCGAAAAGGACCCATTTATCCCAACTCTCTGCTTTCTGTCAGCCAGCCAATTCTCGATACCTGCTAATACATTTCCTCTGACTCCGCGTACCTCTATCTTCTGCAGTAACCTTTTGTGTGGCACCTTATCGAATGCCTTTTGGAAATCTAAATACACCACATCGATTGGTACACCTCTATCCACCATGCTCGTTATATCCTCAAAGAATTCCAGTAAATTAGTTAAACATGATTTCCCCTTCATGAATCCATGTTGCTTGTGCTTGATTGCACTATTCCTATCTAAACGTCCTGCTATTTCTTCCTTAATGATAGCTTCAAGCATTTTCCCCACTACAGATGTTAAACTAACCGGCCTAAAAATTACCTGCCTTTTGTCTGCCCCCTTTTGTTAAACCGAGGCGTGACATTAGCTGCTTTCCAATCCGCTGGTACCTCCCCAGAGTCCAGAGAATTTTGGTAGATTATAACGAATGCATCTGCTATAACTTCCGCCATCTCTTTTAATACCCTGGGATGCATTTCATCAGGACCAGGGGACTTGTCTACCTTGAGTCCCATTAGACTGTCCAGCACTCCCCCCCCCCCCCCCCCCCCCCCCCCCCCCCCCCTAGTGATAGTGATTATCTCAAGGTTCTCCCTTCCCACATTCCCATGACCAGCAATTTTTGGCATGGTTTTTGTGTCTTCCACTGTGAAGACCGAAGCAAAATAATTGTTTAAGGTCTCAGCCATTTCCCATTATTAAATCCCCCATCTCGTCTTCTAAGGGACCAACATTTACTTTAGTCACTCTTCCGTTTTATATATCTGTAAAAGCTTTTACTATCTGTTTTTATGTTTTGCACAAGTTTACTTTCGTAATCTATCATTCCTTTCTTTATTGCTTTCTTACTCATTCTGCTGCAGTAAGATTCCCTTTTCCACGCTTCCTCTTTCAGTTGGCAGTATCGTGGACCATGATCAGTAATTCACCAACAGAGAGCATGATGGTGCCAGATTCCTGTACTGCATTTTGGCCGAGACATTTATTACTGTGCTGGCTGCAAACCCTGGGATCTGTCTGAATGTGTCAGTGCTGGCTGCTACATATGGGAGATACCATTATTTATTGATGTGGCTGCCAAAATTCCTGAGGGTAGGTGAAAGAAAGTCACTCAATCCTATAATTCTTGCACGTTGTTAGGATTGTGTATAGTTTGCCAGAATCTAATTTAAAAGCAGAAAAAAAACTGTAGCACAAGAGTTGGTAAATTAGTGGGGCTTTTCTTTTCTCCTTGACCATAAATGTGAAAGATCGTGTTTTCCAATTGATTTATGTTAATGTTGGGGTGCTGGCAACATTGTCGCATCATATTGGTTATGTCCATATTGGATGCTGCTTTCTTTTATGAACTACAGGTCAGTCAGCGTTTGAAAGAGAAAGAATGGTTAACCTTTTGAGTGGGGCCTCTAAATTGAAATGAGTGGCCCCACCCGATAAACTAACTTTGTCGTGGACGTTGATTGCCCTGATGTGCATTCCCAATGTTTGTTTTTTTTGGATTTCTAGCATTCATTTTCATTAAACCTCTTGAATTCAGTATAAATTTTTCTGACAGTGCAATGCCGACTCAAATTTAATTTTTCAAAGTGGGGTGGTAGAGCAGATATTGCCCTTAAGGTAAGCTTTGGCTCAATGGCAGCACACTCGCATCGGAGTCAGAAGGTCATGGGTTCAAGCCCCACTCCGGAGACTTGAGCACATAATTCAGGCTGCCACATCAGTGCAATACTAATGGAGTGCTTGCATTTGTTGAGATGCCATCTTTCAGCTGAGATGTTGAAGCGAAGCTGTCTGCCTTCCTAGGTGGATGTAAAAGAACCCATGGCACTATTTGAAGTACAGCAGTAAAATTCTGCTGGTATCCTGGCAAATATTGATTCCTCAATGAACATCACTAAAACATGCTCATGTATTTCATTGCTCTTTGTGGAACGTTGTTATCGCAAATTGTTTGCCGTGTCTCCCTACATTAAAACAGTGACTCCACTTCTAAAGTACTTAATTTGCTGTAAAGCGCTTTTGGACATCCTGAAGTCATAAAAAGTAAATTTGCTCTTCCATTATTTTCCTCTTTTTTTTCTTTCCTTTTTTTAGTGATTCATGTGCACATTTGGACTTGTGCTTTGGGATGAATAGGCAATGTTGATAAGTCCTAACTGAATCCATTAAATACAGGGCAAGGGTTTTAGGATAGTGTAACTTGGTGCAGTAGATAGCAAAATGCTGAAACTCTGCATTGTCTATTTGATACATATTACAGTTTAGTCAACTGGTTGGGGTAACTCTAGCCACGTGTTTCAAGCCTGAACCATTTCCCTGTAGTGGCCAAACAGAACCATGGCTCATTCAAAAGCAAAATACTGCGGATGCTGGAATCTGAAATAAAAACAAAAAATGCTGGCAATCTCAGCAGGTCAGGCAGCATCTTGGAGAGAAACAGTTAACATTTCAGATCTGTGACCCTTCACCAGTTCTGACGAAGGGTCACAGACCTGAAATGTTAACTCTTCCTCTCCACAGATATTGCCGGACCTGCTGAGATTGCAAGTATTTTACTGTTTTTAGAACCATGGTTCAAGTCAAGTTGCACCAGCATTGGTTCCATGTTTAATGTGACGTCAAGTATATTGTACTGATGACCCACTCTTCTGGAGTGTTTTAGCTAAGGCCTTGGCACCATGTGGATGCACTATTTCAACTGTCACTCATGACACTGCCTGCCCACTTTTCTTATCACGAAACAGATAGGCTCAAGCCCATCAGACTGCAACAGGTAGTAATCCAGAATCTATTTCAATTCAGCAATTTTCTGCTTGACCCTGAAGCCAGTAAAAATTCTTGTTAGATCTGCAGTTAATTCTGAGTCCAGTTTGCTCACCTAGTTTACCCATACAAAAGAACTTAATACATGTCAAATGGTCTGAGGACAAGCCATTCCTGTGGTGGCTGTATAATGCAGTTGTGCACTAAATGCTGAGAAGCTCAACCATTACATTATCATTTTTTTTCATTTATTAGGGAGTCCTTTATTATTCTAGTCATCACTTTGGTAAATTCAGCAGTCAGTCTGATTTGGCATTTAATAACGAAAAGAAGAATTTAATGGGAGTGTTGAAGAGACGTGCCTGTGTGATTTAAAGTTTTTTTCCCCCATGTCAATGACTGCTGCCTGCTCAAACTGCCACTGGCATGGTAAATCCTGGGTCTGTGCAAAGTTCACTGCTGCTTAATGAACATTGGGCAGTGGGATGGAGATGCCTGGCTGAGATTGCCAGTGGAGCACAGCACAGGACAGTTGTCTCATGATTCCCGTGGGAAGAATTGTGGATCGTTGTCATTTCAGAATCAAGTTGTGCAAGTATTTTTTGTAAAATGATGATTAATTGATTATCTCTCATCCTTGAACATGACTTCATGATTCACGAGCTGTGTCAGGTTTTTGTACATCTTGGTAGATAAGGCCCTGCCTTTTCAGAGTAAGATTTAAATATTTGTAAATAAATCGATAACCGGCTTTAACAGGGATTTTTTTTTTAAAGTACACATTTTCATTATTGCTGTAAATAATGGTTATTAAGCTGCCCCCTGTGACTTGGTTGGTAAGTGTACTTCCAGCTGTGGTACTGATCTAGTCTATACTATTACTTTATTCCAGCTGAGGCAGCAATTAGAAGTGCTGAAGTTAGGTTCAATTTCCCAGGGCTGAGGAGGGGAAAAATTAGTCTGCCCGTGCTTGTTAGGCAGTGACTTGAGAAAATGTGCTTTTGTGGTGGTTTGGTGAGGATCGTTTCAGGCTTCGTTGTGAAACCTCCCGTAGTCAAATAACCTGCTAGCACTCACTATATGGGCTCTGACATAACGACAGGGGAAGGAACCTGATATTATTGTTTCTATGTTAGTTATCCAACAAGAGTAAATACGTTTAGGCTAAGTTGGGAGAAGGATGGGTGTCGGGGGAGTTACTGTAGCTGCCAGCTACAGTAGATACAGCTTTAAAGCCTGATGTTTTTATATTGGGCTCAGCATTGTTAGTGCTGCTGGCTCTCAATGTGCAGGTGCCGTGCATTCGCAGCAGTCCCAAAGTCAATTTGACGATTCACAGCGGCTGATCACCAGAAATATCCGATTTATATAAATATATATATTTAAGTAATGGGCATTACCAAATCCCGCAAGTTTATTTGGGGGTCTGCACAGACTGAGCAAGACTGACGTGTAGAGAACTCTCAGCACTAGCACAAGTATCGCTCAATAAGGACTAGACCGATTTATGTAAAAAGGTGCAGGATTTGTAGTTGCTCTCATTTGGAAGTGTTGGGACTCAAATTTTAATTTTGGTAGGCCAGGGAAGGTTAAATTTGAATTGACATGATGCTTATAACTTCAGGTTAGGCAGTTGTTTTTATTCCTGTCTGTGAAGCTGTTCAACGGGTTAAATGTGTTTGCTAACACTGTGTACAGGAATCCCTGGCTTTGCAGTCTCTTTTTAAAGCAGGTCAGTTACCTAATGAGAAGTGTCTGCTGTGTATGTTCACCTAATATTTTGTGTGCTCAGACAATCTGGAAGAATTTTCCTGTCTGCTTTTCTGCAAACATACAACCTTTTTAAAGCAAACTGAGTTAGTTGCTCGTAGGTTACTTTGCATCATTCATATTGTGTTCATGTTTAGTTTCAAAGTGTTAAAAATGTCAGATTATTGGGCAGTCCTTATGAGCAACTGGTTAATTAATTAATGCAGAACCATACAGGAATGTCCAAGGTCCAGTGTCCAGTTGTATTGCATGAATTGATCTCAGCCAGGGCAGGGAGATGGGTATCAAAACTGGGATCTGCATTCCTTGTTCGGGAAGGGAAAATGGGTCCGCGTTCCTGCTCCTGGTGATTTGCCGAAGGACATGTACTGGCTGAGCGTAGTTAGAGGTTTGGCTGTTTTTATTCATTCCTGGGATGTGGGTGTTGCTGGCAAGGCCAGCATTTATTGCCCATCCCTAATTTCCCTTGAGAAGTGGTGGTGAGCTGCCGCCTTGAACCTCTGCAGTCTGTGAGGTGAAGGTGCTTTCATAGTGCTGTTAGGGATGGAGTTCCAGGAGTTTGAGCCAGCGCGATGAAGGAACGGTGATATATTTCCAAGTCAGGATGGTGTGTGACTTGGAGGGGGGCTTGGAGGTGATGGTGTTCCCATGTGTCTGCTGCCCTTGTCCTTCTAAGTGGTCGAGGTCACGGCTTTGGGAGGTGCTGTCGAAGAATCCTGGGTGAGTTGCTGCAGTGCATCTTGTAGATGGTACACACTGCAGCTGGGATGCATCGGTAGTGGAGGGAGTGAATTTTTAAGGTGATGGATGGGGTGCCAATCAAGCAGGCTGCTTTGTCCTGGATGGTGTTAAGCTTCTGGAGTGTTGGAGCTGAGGGGCGGTGGTTAGATTCTCTCTTGTTGAAGATAGTTATTGTGTGGCACATCTGTGGCTCAAATGTTACTTTCCACTTATCAGCCCCAGCCTGAATGTCATCCATGTCCTACTGCATGTGGGCATAGATTGTTTCATTATCTGAGGAGTTGTGAATGGAACTGAACACTGCAGTCATCAGCGAACATCCCCACTTACTACCTTATGATGGTGTGAAGGTCATTGATGAATCAGCTGAAGATGGTTGGGCCGACGACAGTGTTCTGAGAAACTCCTGCAGTGATGTCGTGGGGCTGAGATGATTGACCTTCGATAGCCAAAGCCATCTTCCTTTGTATTAGGTATGACTCCAGCTAGCAGAGAGTTTTCCTCCTGATTCCCTTGGAATTAAATTTTGCTAGGGCTCCTTGATACCACACTCTGTCAAATGCTGCCTTGATGTCAAGGGCAGTCACTCTCACCTCACCTTAGAATTTAGTTCTTTTAGCCATGTATGGACCAAGGCTGTAATGAGGTCTGGAGCCAAGTGGTCCCAGCAGAGCCCAATCTGAACATTGGTGAGTAGGTTATTGGTGAATAAGTGCTGTTTGAGAGCACTGGTGTTGTCACCTTCCATTACTAATGAAGTAGTACTCGGTAAAATAATGGAACTAAAGGTGGACAAGTCCCCTGGACCTGATGGCTTACATCCTAGGGCCTTAAATGAAGTGGCTGCAGAGATAGTGGATGCATTGGTTGCAATCTACCAAAATTCCCTCGATTCTGGGGCGGTCCCAGCGGATTGGAAAACTACAAATACAACACCCCTATTTAAAAAAGGAGGCAGAGACAAAAAGCAGGAAACTTAGAGACCAGTTAGCCCAACGTCTGTTGTTGGGAAAATGCTGGAGTCCATTATTAAGGAAGCAGTAGCGGGACATTTGGAAAAGTATAATTCAGTGAAGCAGAGCCAGCATGGATTTATGGAAGGGAAATCATGTTTGACAAATTTGCTGGAGTTCGCTGAGGATGTAACGAGCAGAGTAGATAAGGTGGAACCGGTGGATACCCAGAAGGCATTCGATCAGGTGCCACATGAAAGGTTACTGCACAAGATAAAAGTTCACGGGGATAAGGATCAGCATGGATAGAGGATTGGCTAACTAACAGAAAACAGAGAGTCAGGATAAATGGGTCATTTTCCGGCTGGCAAACAATGACTAGTGGGATGCGGCAGGGATTGGTGCTGGGTCCTTAACTATTTGCAATCGATATTAATGACTTGGATGAAGGGACCGAGTGTAAAGTAGCCAAGTTTGCTGATGATACAAAGATGGGTGGGAAAGCAAATTGTGAGGAGGACACAAAAAATCTGCAAAGGGATATAGACAGGCTAAGTGAGTGGGCATACAGTTGGCAGATGGAGTATAATGTGGGAAAATGTGAGGTTATCCACTTTGGCAGAAATAATAGAAAAGCAAATTATAATTTAAATAGAAAACAATTGCAAAATGCTGCAGTACAGAGGGACTTGGGGGTCCTTGTGCATGAAACACAAAAAGTTAGTGTGCAGGTACAGCAAGTAATCAGTTAGGCAAATGGAATGTTGCCCTTTATTGCAAGGGGGATAGAGTATAAAAGCAGAAAACCCTACAACTGTGCAGGGTATTGACGAGGCTGCGTACAGTTTTGGTCTCCGTATTTATGGAAGGATACACTTGCATTGGAGGCTGTTCAGAGAAGGTTCACTAGGTTGATTACGGAGTGAGGGGGTTGACTTATGAAGATAGGTTGGGCCTACACTCATTGGTGTTCAGAAGAATGAGAGGTGATCTTATTGAACATATAAGATAATGAGGGGATCGACAAGGTGGATGCAGAGGATATTTTCACTCGGGAAACTAAAACTAAGGGACATAGTCTCAGAATAAGGGGCTGCACATTTAAAACTGAGGGTTGTAAATCTATGGAATTCTCTGCCTCAGAGAGCTGTGGAGGCTGGGTCATTGACTATATTTAAGGCGGAGATAGACAGATTTTTGAGCGATTAAAGGGTTATGGGGTGCGGGCAGCAAGTGGAGCTGAGTCCATGATCAGATCAGCCATGATCTTATTGAATGGCGGAACAGGCTCGAGAGGCCAAATGGCCTTCTTCTGTTCCTATTTCTTATATTCTTCTATTCTTATCACTTTGCTGATTGAGTAGACATGGTGCGGTAATTGGCCAGATTGGGTTTGTCCTGCATTTTGTGGACTGCACATACCTGAGCAGACTTCCATATTGTCAGGCCATGATAGTTATACAGTTTTGCAGCCTGGCGAGTGAGTGACAACAAAAACTAGCATTTATGTAGCATTTTTTAATGTAAAAAAAAAATGTCTCAAAGCACTTGACAGAGGCTTAAGGGGGAATGGACATGAAAGGATAGTACCAAGGGTGACCAAATGTTTGGTCGAAAGATTTTAAGGAGTGTCTTAAAGAAAAAGGTGGTGGTCAAGAGGCAGAGGAGTTTAGGATTGCATTCCAGAGAGTGTAACATCAGCAGCTGAAAGCACAACCATTAGTGTCGAAGGAAGGGGCGATTCACAGTAGGTGTGAGTCAGATGGAAGAGAATTGAAGGAGGGATCATAGCGCTGGAGGATGTTAGACGTTCAGAAGGGGCAAGACCATGGAAGGATTTAAACTGGGGGACTGGGAGTCAGTGAGGCTAGATATGATACGTGACAGGGGCTTGATGTGGAATGGAATTTAGCAGCGAAGTTTTTGAAGTTCTGAAATTTATGGAGGATGGGAGTCTGGCTCGGAGAGCATTGGAATAGTCATCTGAAGGGGACAAAACTATGGACGAGTATTTCAAAGCAGATGGGCTGAGGTAGGGTTAGAGGACTTTATGGAGTTAGAAGTAGATGGTCTTTATCATAGAAAGATACGAGGTCGGAAGCTCAGCTCAGAGTCGAACAGGACACTGAAGTGGCAAACTGTGTCTGGTGTTTATGGTGTGTGTTTTTGTTTGGTCTTCCCAGAATTTACCTGGAGAGAATTGTAGCTCATCCAAGACTGTTGGCTCAGCAGTTTAACATAAGCAGTGGATGCCTCGAGAGTTGGTGAAGAGATCGAGCTGGGTGTCATCGGCATAGATCTGACAGCTCATGTTAGATTTGCAAATAATGTCGCCAAGGGGAAGCATGTCGATGAGAAAGAGGAAGTAGCCAAGAATGGATCCTTGCAAGATTCTTCAGGTGACTGGGTGTGAAGAAGTCAATGGTCGAGCTGCTCTAGCTATATTTAGATACACTCGAGTGCAACCAAGTGAGGGCAGTTCCCACTGAGCTGGACAAGAAGAGCTCTTGCAGGAGGAACGTATGGTCAACCATGTAAAAGGCTGTGGAGAATATGAGGAGGATTAATGCACCACGGTTATAGTCACATAAGAACATCACATAAGAACATAAGAATTAGGAACATGAGTAGGCCATCTAGCCCCTCGAGCCTGCTCCGCCATTCAACAAGATCATGGCTGATCTGGCCATGGACTCAGCTCCATTTACCCGCCCGCTCCCCGTAACCCTTAATTCCCTTATTGGTTAAAAATCTATCTATCTGTGACTTGAATACATTCAATGAGCTAGCCTCAACTGCTTCCTTGGGCAGAGAATTCCACAGATTCACAACCCTCTGGGAGAAGAAATTCCTTCTCAACTCGGTTTTAAATTGGCTCCCCCGTATTTTGAGGCTGTGCCCCCTAGTTCTAGTCTCCCCAACCAGTGGAAACAACCTCTCTGCCTCTATCTTGTCTATCCCTTTCATTATTTTAAATGTTTCTATAAGATCACCCCTCATCCTTCTGAACTCCAACGAGTAAAGACCCAGTCTACTCAATCTATCATCATAAGGTAACCCCCTCATCTCCAGAATCAGCCTTGTGAATCGTCTCTGTACCCCCTCCAAAGCTAGTATATCCTTCCTTAAGTAAGGTGACCAAAACCGCACGCAGTACTCCAGGTGCGGCCTCACCAATACCCTGTACAGTTGCAGAAGGACCGCTCTGCTTTTGTACTCCATCCCTCTCGCAATGAAGGCCAACATTCCATTCGCCTTCCTGATTACCTGCTGCACCTGCAAACTAACTTTTTGGGATTCATGCACAAGGACCTCCAGGTCCCTCTGCACCGCAGCATGTTGTAATTTCTCCCCATTCAAATAATATTCCCTTTTACTGTTTTTTTTTCCCAAGGTGGATGACTTCACACTTTCCGACATTGTATTCCATCTGCCAAACCTTAGCCCATTCGCTTAACCTATCTAAATCTCTTTGCAGCCTCTCTGTGTCCTCTACACAACCTGCTTTCCCACTAATCTTTGTGTCATCTGCAAATTTTGTTACACTACACTCTGTCCCCTCTTCCAGGTCATCTATGTATATTGTAAACAGTTGTGATCCCAGCACCGATCCCTGTGGCACACCACTAACCACCGATTTCCAACCCGAAAAGGACCCATTTATCCCAACTCTCTGCTTTCTGTTCACCAGCCAATTCTCTATCCATGCTAATCCATTTCCTCTGACTCTGCGTACCCTTATCTTCTGCAGTAACCTTTTGTGTGGTACCTTATCGAATGCCTTTTGGAAATCTAAATACACCACATCCATCGGTACACCTCTATCCACCATGCTCGTTATATCCTCAAAGAATTCCAGTAAATTAGTTAAACATGATTTCCCCTTCATGAATCCATGTTGCGTCTGCTTGATTGCACTATTCCTATCGAGATGTCCCGCTATTTCTTCCTTGATAGTTTCAAGCATTTTCCCCACTACAGATGTTAAACTAACCGGCCTATAGTTACCTGCCTTTTGTCTGCACCCTTTTTGGCTGTTTTCCAATCCGCTGGTAGCTCCCCAGAGTCCCAGAGACTTTTGGTAGATTATAACAAATGCATCTGCTATAACTTCCGCCATCTCTTTTAATACTTTGGGCTGCATTTCATCAGGACCAGGGGACTTGTCTACCTTGAGTCCCATTAGCCTGTCCAGCACTATCCCACTAGTGATAGTGATTGTCTCAAGGTCCTCCCTTCCCACATTCCTGTGACCAGCAATTTTTGGCATGGTTTTTGTGTCTTCCACTGTGAAGACCGAAGCAAAATAATTGTTTAAGGTCTCAGCCATTTCCACATTTCCCATTATTAAATCCCCCTTCTCATCTAAGGGACCAACATTTACTTTAGTCACTCTTTTCCGTTTTATATATCTGTAAAAGCTTTTACTATCCGTTTTTATGTTTTGCGCAAGTTTACCTTCGTAATCTATCTTTCCTTTCTTTATTGCTTTCTTAGTCATTCTTTGTTGGCGTTTAAAATTTTCCCAATCTTCTATTTTCCCACTAACCTTGGCCACTTTATACGTATTGATTTTTAATTTAATACTCTCCTTTATTTCCTTGGTTAACCACGGCTGGTTATCCCTTCTCTTACCGCTCTTCTTTTTCACTGGAATATATTTTTGTTGAGCACGATGAAAGAGCTCCTTAAAAGTCCTCCATTGTTCCTCAATTGTGCCACCGTTTAGTCTGTGTTTCCAGTCTACTTTAGCCAACTCTGCCCTCATCCCACTGTAGTCCCCTTTGTTTAAGCATAGTACGCTCGTTTGAGAAACTACTTCCTCATCCTCAATCTGTATTACAAATTCAACCATACTGTGATCACTCATTCCGAGAGGATCTTTTACGAGGAGATCGTTTATTATTCCTGCCTCATTACACAGGACCAGATCTAAGATAGCTTGCTCCCTTGTAGGTTCTGTAACATACTGTTCTAAGAAACAATCACGTATGCATTCTATAAATTCCTCCTCCAGGCTACCCCGTGCGATTTGATTTGACCAATCGATATGTAGGTTAAAATCCCCCATGATTACTGCCGTTCCTTTTTCACATGCCTCCATTATTCCCTTGATTATTGCCCTCCCCACCGTGAAGTTATTATTATTTGGGGGCCTATAAACTGCACCCACCAGTGACTTTTTCCCCTTACTATTTCTAATCGCCACCCACAATGATTCAACATTTTGTTCATTCGAGCCAATATCGTCTCTCATAACTGCCCTGATATCATCCTTTATTCACAGAGCTCCCCACCTCCTTTCCCTTCTTGTCTATCTTACCGAATCGTCAGATACCCCTATATGTTTAATTCCCAGTCTTGGCAACCCTGCAACCACGTTTCTGTAATGGCCACCAAATCATACCCATTTGTAATGATTTGTGCCGTCAACTCATTTACTTTATTTCGAATGCTGCGTGCGTTTCGGTAGAGTGTTTTAATCCTAGTTTTTAAACCATGATTTTTAGTTTTGATCTCTCCTGCAACCCCTTTATATTCAGTGGCCCTTTTTGTTTTTTGCCTTGGGTTTCTCTGCCCTCCACTTTTACTCATCTCCTTTCTGTCCTTTGCTTTTGTCTCCTTTTTTTCCCCTCTGTCTCCCTGCATTGGTTCCCGTCTCCCTGCATTGGTTCCCATCCCCCTGCCATATTAGTTTAACTCCTCCCCATCCTCACAGAGGATGTTGTTTGTGACTTTGGGCCCGATTTGGTGTTGGATGGATGGAAACTTAATTGGAGAAATTCAAATGTTGCAAGAGAGATAGGCATGAATCTGGGAGGTAACAATGCACCTAAGGACTTCGATTGAAGGGAGGTTGGAGTTGTGGCGGTTAGTTGCAAGGGCGGAAGGATCGAGGATGGGTTTTTGACGATGGGGTTGATGGTAGTTTTGAAAGATAGCGGGACAGTGCCTGAGAAGAGGGAACAATTTACAATGTCAGCTAGCCAGGTAGGGAAGTTGGATGGTCAGCTTACTGGGAAAGGGATCAAGAGATGAGTCTCATGGATGAGATGAGCTTGGAGAGGGCATGAGGGGAGATGGAAAGGAGCTGGAGAAATGGCGAGGGGTTCAGGGCTATGGTAGAGTAGGGCTGGAGGGAGGTTTGGCTTGGTGAGCAAAGGGAAAGTAGGAGCAGAAGAGTGGATGTCAAAGTAGCACATGAGCTTCTTACACTTGTTTATAGCTGAGAGTGGCTGAGGCAGTTTAAAGAGGTGATTGGTAGTGAATACAAGGTGGGGATAATCATTGCTTTCTTGGTTGATCCAGGAGTCGGGCAATTGTGCCAGAGAAAGTGAAGCCTGGTGGAGTTTGATGCGGTCCAACCAGATGTATAAAGAATGGCCACGTGGGAGATGTATCCGAGAACAAGATGTGCCTGAGCAAAGTTTTAGCAGTATCAGTAGAGGGAGATTCTCAAACAAAAGGAAAGGAAAGAACTATTAAAATCTATTCTATATATCAGTTTAATTAATTGAGACAGATCGTTTGTATGATGCTCATGAGTTAGGCAAATCGTGGCACAATAGCTTATGAGGATGGTTGTCTGCTTTTGGGTATCCTCGTCATATTTTGATTGAGCTTGAAGGAAATTACAAATGCAGTATTTCTCTACAGATGATTAATTATTTCTGCTAAATTGGAATAGTGCTGAAAGGCTAAAAGCGTTGGTGTACCCAATATTGGCGAATACCTTGCACTGTTGGTTTTGGAGTCTGATATGTGGGTATACTAAAATATTCATTGTATTCATCCCAAGTTTTTACATTAATAATTGGGCTGCTATCATATTTGTGCAGCATTGAAAGAGACACTCCGATCCTGCAGTCTGTAAAGTTTCGGTTTGAACAAAAAATTGGTTTGAACAATTTTAAGGACAAATGACTATGAACAATGCTCTAAAAATCTAAATCTTCATGAAAACTTGACTGTGAATGTCCAGATTGTGTATCCTAATTTCACACCCTAGTCTGTTAATAAGATGAGTTAACCATTGCTGTAGTGTTCTTAAGATAGTATTTTGAAACATAGTTTTGATCACTCTGATCCCTGGTCTCACCTTTGTCCAATTTGCATGCCAGTAATTAAACTAAAGCCTTTAGTGACCAGGGGTTAAATACAATTTGGACTCCTATCTTGAAAAAAGTATCTAACTTGAGCAGTATTGTATATTCTTCCTTTAATCCCCTTGTTCAATCTCCTATGTACCAAGGTTAATTCCTTTAATTCTCATCCTTATTTTCAAATCGCTCCGTGGCCTCTATCCTCGCTCCTCCCTGTCAATGAAATGTCCTCTAGCCCCACAACCGCCCCCCCGAGATGTCTGTGCTCCTCTAATTCTGCCCTCTTGAGCATCCCTGATTATAATCGCTCAATCATTGGTGGCCGTGCATTCTGTTGCCTCGGCCCCAAGCTCTGGAACTCCCTACCTAAACCTCTCCACCTCTCTACCTCTCTTTCCTCCTTCAAGACGCTCCTTAAAACATATCTCTTTGACCAACCTGTGCTAATTTCTACTTATGCGGCTCGGTGTCAAATTTTTAATCTCAATATTCCTGTGAAGCGCCTTGGGACGTTTCACTATGTTAAATGCGCTATATAAATACAAATTGTTAATTCTTTCCATCCCTAAATCTCTCAACTTTTTTTGCTTTGTAATCAATATAGAGCTAGTTTCACACTCCCACCCCAGCCTTGTCTTTCCTGAGGACGGTGACTCATGCTGGGATGTGTTTTCAAGTGTAGTTGGACTTGTCACCTTCTATAACTTACCCTAATATGAGCATGAACAGTGAGCATTGGTACGATAATTAAATGTGTGGATGGGACAGCTTTACTAATCCTGTCCACATAATCGCATTACCTTTAGTCGGGATTATTGGTAGCACCCTTGAACAGGAACCTTGGCTGAAATTCATAAGTTTTATGCTTTTATAAATAACTTCACCTGATTTCAGTGATGGCTTTCACATCTGATTCAGGTGGCCAAAAAAAATTCCATGGTGATATTTTATTAGAGCTGGGAGTTCTCCTGGTGTCTTGGCTGACATTCCTCCCTGAACAACTCTTACTCCCCTCACTGCCTCCCCCCCCCCCCCCCCCTCCCAAAATAATCAACTGGTCATTCGTCTCATTTGCTGTTTATGGGACCTTGCTGTGCATAAAAATGGCTGCTGCTTTTACCCATAAAACAACATTGACTGAACTTAAAACTTAATTCAGTGTTAACTGTTAGTCCTATCTTGTTCCTAAGACCTTCTGTGTGTAACTCCACCCCCCCCCCCCCACATGTACAATTTCTCTTCCCATATCTCCTATGTACCATGGTTAATAACTTTAGTCACCTTTGTGTACCATATCTTCCTTGGCATAATTGAACCCACTCTTCATTTACTTGGAAATATGAATGATAGCAATTTATAAAGAAAGGAAAGATTTGCATTTATATAGTGCCCTTCACAATCTCATGACATCCCAAAGCATTTTACAGCGAATGAAGTACTTTTGAGGTATTGTCACTGTTATAATTGCATATGTTTTGGGTGTATCATTAATATTTGTGTCCAAGAAAGACCTTGCAGTTATGTAATGCCTTTATCTGCTATCTTGTAGGCAAATCAAGGTTCCACAAATATCAATAAAATCAATGACCAGTTAATTTGTTTTTGGGGGTTTTGGTTAAAGGGTTAGTATTATCCAAGGATGCTGGGAGAACTCACCTCATCTTCTTTGAACAGTGCTATGGGAGCTTAAACATCTGCTTGAGAAGGTGGTCAGAGCCTTGGTTTCATGACTCATCTAAAAGTTGTCACCTTTGACAATGAAGTACACCCCTAGTACTGCGCTGAATTGTCAACATAGATTATGTGCTCAAGTCCTGCAGTAAGACTTGAACCCATGGCCTTCTGACTTGGAGGTGAGAGTGCTACCACTGAGCAAAGGTTGGCACCATGGTGTGGATAGCAGATAAACAGATAGCAGCTCCCTGTTGAGTGTGTACCAATTGCAGCTGATGGTTTGCACCCTGTTAAAGTTTGTGAATTGACTGTAGGAATAGATGATCGCGGTATTTTAAGACCTGATTTGATGAACATATTTTGTCAGTAAATAGTGCTGTGTATGTCAGCCAGCTAGTAGGATGCCCATATGACCACTACCCAGAGACTTGTGTTGGGCAAAGCAGCAGCATCCACAGATTAGTTCCTCACATGCTCTGCATATGTGACATTCATGCACTCATGCTTGTTCAATCACTAGTCATGATGACTTTCCTTTTGCCAGTCCCTGACAACTGTGTGAAGACATTAAATTATGTGGCATTAAGGGTTTTGTTTCCACTGGTGTGATGTGCCATTAATGAGAGCTTCGACAATATTCGATAACAGAAATATCATGTGCCTGGCTGTGATTACTGACTGAGTTTAATATGCTGGGGAAATATCCACAAGCTTAGCATCTCAGGACAGCTGTAGAAAGTAGGCTGTTTGGCAATCTGCCTCCAGGCCCCGTTCATGGGCTTTTATCAAGAAACATGAATACGAGCAAGAATAACAATCTTTTCTATGTCTGAGGCTCTGAGTCTGAAAATATAAAAACATCTTAGTAAAGTGTAAGTAAATTAAGACTGTATTCATTTTGTTACATATGATCCTGATGTTTCAGGAACTTATTTTCAAGTGGGGAGTGTTCAGCAAGCCTTGTTTGCTCCCATTGTGCACTTACCAATGAACAGAAAGCTGAATATGACAGAAATTTTATGACGCTATACAAGATAAAATTCAGTTTACAATTGGCACCGACATGATTTTGAAGACACACAATTAAATGGAGAACTGCAGTTGATGTGATGTATAAAGTCTGAATAAGTCTGTGCTGCAGCATGTGGGATCTCCTGTCATACTGATTATCCCACCCGGCTGCTTCAGAATTTCTTGTGGGAAGGCACTGAATGGAGGCTTCCCAGTACAAAGGAAATCTGGAACGCCTTTACTCCTGGCCAGGTACAGAAGAGTGTTGAAGAGTCAGCCATTCCACAGCCCATGCTCTTCGTGTGTGGTTTGGGAAAGACTTCAAGTGTAAAGAGAAAATAAAAATAATTGGCAGAATTTAAGTCCTCCAAATATTAAAGATACCAAAGGAGTACGAGAGAAGTGCCAGATTTCAAACATTCACTTCACAAATCCAATGCTTCTAGCACTTGGAGTTGTGCTGACAACAGTTTCAGGCTTTTCGGTTATTTGATCATGGGAGCTGATTCACTTGTTGCACACCCACATGCAATGCCCCCAGCACAGCCTATGGGCTAAAGGGGGACATTCTTGGCTTGTGTGACTCCTTACCACTCCATGTGGTGTGTTGTCAATTGGGGAGCCTGCCTCTCAATTTATTTTCGGTTGTAATTTTATTTCATTTTTGAGAAGTGGGCATTGCTGGCAAGGCTGGCATTTATAGAAACATAGAAAATAGGTGCATGAGTAGGCCATTCGTCCCTTCGAGCCTGCACCACCATTTGATATGATCATGGCTGATCATGCACTTCAGTACCCCGTTCCTGCTTTCTCTCCCTACCCCTTGATCCCTTTAGCCGTAAGGACCACATATAACTCCCTTTTGAATATATTTACCGAACTGGCTTCAACAGCTTTCTGTGGTAGAGAATTCCACATGCTCAAGTCTCTGAATGAAGAAGTTTCTCCTCATCTCGGTCCTAAATGGCTTACCCCTTATCCTTAGACTGTGACCCCTGGTTCTAGACTTCCCCAACATCGTGAACATTCTTCCTGCATCTAACCTGTCCAATCCCGTCAGAATTTTATATGTTTCTATAAGATCCCCTCTCATTCTTAATTCCAGTGAATATAAGCCTAGTCGATCCAGTCTTTCTTCATATGTCGGGCATCAGTCTGGTGAACCTTCACTGCACTCCCTCAATAGCAAGAATACCCTTCCTCAGATTAGGAGACCAAAACTGTACACAATATTCAAGGGTGGCCTCACCAAAGCCCTGTACACCTGTAGTAAGACCTCCCTGCTCCGATACTCAAATCCTCTCACTATGAAGGCCAACATGCCATTTGTCGCCTTCACCGCCTGCTGTACCTGCATGCCAACTTTCAGTGACTGATGTACTGGTCTCGTTGCACCTCCCCTTTTACTAATCTGTCACCCTTCAGATAAAAATCTGCCTTCCTGTTTTTACCACCAAAGTGGATAACCTCACATTTATCTACATTATCCTGCATCTGCCATGTATTTGCCCACGCACCTAACCTGTCCAAGTCACCCTGCAGCCTCTTAGCATTCTCCTCACAGCTCTAACACCCAGCTTAGTGTTATCTGCAAACTTGAAGATATTACATTCAATTCCTTCATCTAAATCATTAATGTATATTGTAAATAGCTGGGGTCCCAGCACTGAACCTTGCGGTACCCTATTAGTCACTGCCTGCCATTCTGAAAAGGACAGGTTTATTCCTACTCTTTGCTTCCTGTCTGCCAACCAGTTCTCTATCCACGTCAGTACATTACCCCCAATACCATGTGCTTTAATTTTGCACACTAATCTCTTGTGTTGGGACCTTGTCAAAAACCTTTTGAAAGTCCAAATACACCACATCCACTGTCTCTCCCTTGTTCACTCTATTAGTTACATAGAAACATAAAAAATAGGTGCAGGAGTAGGCCATTCGGCCCTTCTAGCCTGCACCGCCATTCAATGAGTTCATGGCTGAACATGCAACTTCAGTACCCCATTCCTGCTTTCTCACCATACCCCTTGATTCCCCTAGTAGTAAGGACTTCATCTAATTCCTTTTTGAATATATTTAGTGAATTGGCCTCAACAACTTTCTGTGGTAGAGAATTCCACAGGTTCACCACTCTCTGGGTGAAGAAATTCCTCCTCATCTCGGTCCTAAATGGCTTCCCCCTTATCCTTAGACTGTGTCCCCTGGTTCTGGACTTCCCCAACATTGGGAACATTCTTCCTGCATCTAACCTGTCTAACCCCATCAGAATTTTAAACGTTTCTATGAGGTCCCCTCTCATTCTTCTGAACTCCAGTGAATACAAGCCCAGTTGATCCAGTCTTTCTTGATAGGTCAGTCCCGCCATCCCAGGAATCAGTCTGGTGAACCTTCGCTGCACTCCCTCAATAGCAAGAATGTCCTTCCTCAGGTTAGGAGACCAAAACTGTACACAATACTCCAGGTGTGGCCTCACCAAGGCCCTGTACAACTGTAGCAACACCTCCCTGCCCCTGTACTCAAATCCCCTCGCTATGAAGGCCAACATGCCATTTGCTTTCTTAACCGCCTGCTGTACCTGCATGCCAACCTTCAATGACTGATGTACCATGACACCTAGGTCTCTTTGCACCTCCCCTTTTCCTAATCTGTCACCATTCAGATAATAGTCTGTCTCTCTGTTTTTACCACCAAAGTGGATAACCTCACATTTATCCACATTATACTTCATCTGCCATGCATTTGCCCACTCACCTAACCTATCCAAGTCGCTCTGCAGCCTCACAGCATCCTCCTCGCAGCTCACACTGCCACCCAACTTAGTGTCATCCGCAAATTTGGAGATACTACATTTAATCCCCTCGTCTAAATCATTAATGTACAGTGTAAACAGCTGGGGCCCCAGCACAGAACCTTGCGGTACCCCACTAGTCACTGCCTGCCATTCTGAAAAGTCCCCATTTACTCCTACTCTTTGCTTCCTGTCTGACAACCAGTTCTCAATCCATGTCAGCACACTACCCCCAATCCCATGTGCTTTAACTTTGCACATTAATCTCTTGTGTGGGACCTTGTGGAAAGCCTTCTGAAAGTCCAAATATACCACATCAACTGGTTCTCCCTTGTCCACTCTACTGGAAACATCCTCAAAAAATTCCAGAAGATTTGTCAAGCATGATTTCCCTTTCACAAATCCATGCTGACTTGGACCTATCATATTACCTCTTTCCAAATGCACTGCTATGACATCCTTAATAATTGATTCCATCATTTTACCCACTACCGATGTCAGGCTGACCGGTCTATAATTCCCTGTTTTCTCTCTCCCTCCTATTTTAAAAAGTGGGGTTACATTAGCTACCCTCCACTCGATAGGAACTGATCCAGAGTCAATGGAATGTTGGAAAATGACTGTCAATGCATCCACTATTTCCAAGGCCACCTCCTTAAGTGCTCTGGGATGCAGTCCATCAGGCCCTGGGGATTTATCGGCCTTCAATCCCATCAACTTCCCCAACACAATTTCCCGACTAATAAGGATTTCCCTCAGTTCCTCCTCCTTACTAGACCCTCCGAACCCTTTTATATCCGGAAGGTTGTTTGTGTCCTCCTCAGTGAATACCGAACCAAAGTACTTGTTCAATTGGTCCGCCATTTCTTTGTTCCCCGTTATGACTTCCCCTGATTCTGACTGCAGGGGACCTACGTTTGTCTTTACTAACCTTTTTCTCTTTACATATCTATAGAAAGTTTTGCAATCCGTCTTAATGTTCCCTGCAAGCTTCTTCTCGTACTCCATTTTCCCTGCCCTAATCAAACCCTTTGTCCTCCTCTGCTGAGTTCTAAATTTCTCCCAGTCCCCGTGTTCGCTGCTATTTCTGGCCAATTTGTATGCCACTTCCTTGGCTTTAATGCTATCCCTGATTTCGCTTGATAGCCACGGTTGAGCCACCTTCCCTTTTTTATTTTTACGCCCGACAGGAATGTACAATTGTTGTAATTCATCCATGCGGTCTCTAAATGTCTGCCATTGCCCATCCACAGTCAACCCCTTCAGTAGCATTCGCCAATCTATCCTAGCCAATTCACTCCTCATACCTTCAAAGTTACCCTTCTTTAAGTTCTGGACCATGGTCTCTGAATTAACTGTTTCATTCTCCATCCTAATGCAGAATTCCACCATATTATGGTCACTCTTCCCCAAGGGGCCTCGCACAACGAGATTGCTAATTAATCCTCTCTCATCACACAACACCCAGTCTAAGATGGCCTCCCCCCTAGTTGGTTCCTCGACATATTGGTCTAAAAAACCATCCCTTATGCACTCCAGGAAATCCTCCTCCACCGTATTGCTTCCAGTTTGGTTAACCCAATCTATGTGCATATTAAAGTCACCCATTATAACTGCTGCACCTTTATTGCACGCACCCCTAATTTCATTTTTGATGCCCTCCCCAACATCACTACTACTGTTTGGAGGTCTGTACACAACTCCCACTAACGTTTTTTGCCCTTTGGTATTCTGCAGCTCTACCCATATAGATTCCACATCATCCAAGCTAATGTCCTTCCGAACTATTGCCTTAATTTTCTCCTTAACCAGCAATGCTACCCCACCTCCTTTTCCTTTTATTCTATCCTTCCTGAATGTTGAATACCCCTGGATGTTGAGTTCCCAGCCCTGATCATCCTGGAGTCACGTCTCCGTAATCCCAATCACATCATATTTGTTAACATCTATTTGCACAGTTAATTCATCTACCTTATTGCGGATACTCCTTGCATTAAGACACAAAGCCTTCAGGCTTGTTTTTTTAACACCCTTTGTCCTTTTAGAATTTTGCTGTACAGTGGCCCTTTTTGTTCTTTGCCTTGGGTTTCTCTGCCCTCCACTTTTCCTCATCTCCTTTCTGTCTTTTGCTTTTGCCTCCTTTTTGTTTCCCTCTGTCTCCCTGCATTGGTTCCCATCCCCCTGCCATATTAGTTTAAATCCTCCCCAACAGCACTAGCAAACACTCCCCCTAGGACATTGGTTCCGGTCCTCAAAAAATTCCAGAAGATTTGTCACGCATGATTTCCCTTTCATAAATCCATGCTGACTTGGATCGATCCTGTCACTGCTTTCCAAATGCGGTACTATTACATCTTTAATAATTGATTCCAACATTTTCCTCACCACCGATGTCAGGCTGACCGGTCTATAATTCCCTGTTTTCTCTCTCCCTCCTTTTTTTAAAAAGTGGGGTTACATTAGCTACCCTCCAGTCCATAGGAACTGATCCAGAGTCTATAGAATGTTGGAAAATGACCACCAATGCATCCACTATTTCTAGGGCCACTTCCTTAAGTACTCTGGGATGCAGACTATCACGCCCATGGGATTTATCTGACTTCAACCCCATCAATTTTCCAAATACAATTTGCTGACTAATAATGATTTCCTTCAGTTCCTCCTCCTCGCTAGACCCTCGATCCACTAGTATTTCCAGAAGGTTATTTGTGTCTTTCTTAGTGAAGACAGACCAAAGTATTTGTTCCTCCCGAGTAGCTGTTGAAAAGGTAGTGGTGAGCTACTGCCTTGAACCACTGCAGTCTGGTGAAGGTACTTCCAAAATGTTGGTAGGGTGTTCCTGGATTTTTGACCCAGGGATGATGAACAGTGATATATATTTTCAAGTGGGATGGTGCGTGACATGGAGGTGATGGTGTTCCCATGCACCTGCTGCCTTTGTTCTTCGAGGTGGTGACGATGAGATCCACCACTGCCTCCAGTGCGCCAGTGCAGCCTTCGGCCGCCTGAGCAAAAGAGTGTTTGAAGACCAGCCCCTCAAAACTGCCACCAAGCTCATGGTCTACAGGGCTGTAGTAATACCCGCCCTTCTATATGGCTCAGAGACATGGACTATGTACAGTAGGCACCTCAAGTCGCTGGAGAAATACCACCAACCTGTCTCCGCAAGATCCTACAAAATCCCCTGGGAGGACAGGCACACCAACATCAGCGTCCTCATCCATGCTAACATCCCCAGCATTGAAGCACTGAGCACACTTGATCAGCTCCGCTGGGCAGGCCACATAGTTCGCATGCCAGACACGAGACTCCCAAAGCAAGCGCTCTACTCGGAACTCCTTCACGGCAAACAAGCCAAAGGTGGGCAGAGGAAACATTACAGGGACACCCTGAAAGTCTCGCTGAACATCCCCACTGACACCTGGGAGTCCTTGGCCAAAGACCGCCATAAGTGGAGGAAGTGCATCCGGGAGGGCGCTGAGCACCTCGAGACTCAATACCGAGAACATGCAGCAATCAAGCGCAGGCAGTGGAAGGAACGTGCGGCAAACCAGTTCCACCCACCCCTTCCCCCAATGACTTATCTGTCCCACCTGTGACCGAGTCTGTGGCTATCGTATTGGACTGTTCAGCCATCAAAGAACTCACCTCAGGAGTTCTACCATGTACTACCATAAACTGAGCCATTCTTTTTGAAAAACATTAAAATCCCCCACCCAGAGTACAGTCTGTGCCTTTGCTCCCCTCTGTACTTTCTCCCAAATAGTGCACAACATGGAGTACAGATTCATTAGTTGAGGGGGTTGTGGGCAGTAGGTGGTAATCAACAGGAGGTTTCCATGCCCATGTTTAACCTGAAGCCATGAGACTTTGTGGGGTCTGGAGTCAATGTTGAAGTTTGCCGGGGTCACTTCCACCTGAGTATATACCACTGTTCCCCCACCAGTGGTCTTTCTGCCATGCTGGTGGGACAGGATATAGTCCGGGATGGTGATGGAGATGTCTGGAACATTGGCTAATAAGTATGATTCTGTGATTATGACTATGTCAGGCTGTTGCTTGAAATTTGTCTGAACTTTGACACCAGTGCCCAGAAGTTAATGAGGAGGACTTTGCAGAGTTAACTGGGCTTGGGGTGTGCTGATTTGATGCTTGGGTTGCAGCTGAGTGGTTCGTCTGGTTTGATTCTTGTTTTTCTTTCTAGTGTTTTGATACTCAGTAACTTGTTAGGCCACTTCACAAGGCAGTTAAGAGTCAACCACGTTTTTGTGGGATTGGAGTCTCACATAGGCCAGACTGGGTAAAGACAACAGCTTTCCTTTCCTAAAGGACATTACTGAACCAATTGGGGTTTTATGACCATCCAACAGCTTCGCTATCAAAAATGAACTGGTCGGCCATATCAAAGACTCCCCCCATGGGGTTACCGAACGCCTCATGACCCATCGCCTTACCCTATCCTGGAACCAATGCGCCACTGTCATCAGTGCGTACGCCCTAACACTCGATGCAACAGATGAGGCTAAAGAGGGTTTTTATTCCAACCTCGTGACATCCCTGTCCCGCGTCCCCACGGAGGACAAATTGATCGTCCTAGGTACTTTAATGCCAGGGTCGGCAAAGACACAGCCTTTTGGGGAGGCCTGATTGGCAGAGAGGGGTTAGGGAAATCCAAATCCAATGGCACCAGATTCCTGACAAAATGTTGAGAACACGAATTCCTCATCACCAACACCTGTTCTGCTGGAGGGACAAATACAAGGCATCGTGGTAACACCCTCGCTCCAAACACTTGCACCTGCTGGATTATGTCATTGTCCGAGCCAGGGGTTGCAAAGATGTGCGCATCGCCGGTGCCATGACAGGAGCAGACGACTAATCTGATCCATCATCAATTTTAACAGCCCCAAAGCAGAGGGGACAGCAGAAGCAGTGCTGCAAAAAAGTTAATACCAGAGCACTTAAAGACCCAGCGAAGAGAGCCTTATACAGCCAGCGCCTCACAGCCAATCTGGCATGCCTTGATGACCCTGCGATGCTCAATGCCCACAGCCCTTGGTCTGCCCTCCAGGCCTCCATAACTAGTGCCTCTGAAGAGACACTTGTTTACTCAACCAGAAAACACCAGGACTGGTTTGATGAAAACGATTAGGAGATCCAAGAACTAATAGATCGTAAGCGCAGAGCATTTCTGAGCCTCCAGCAACAACCCAACTCTGGAGCTACAAAGCAACGTTTCAGACGGCTCAAGGCTGAGGTCCAACAAAAAAACCCGGGTCCTGAAGAACAGGTGGTGGATGGAGAAAGCACAGGAGATACAACAACTGGTCGACAGCCACGATATGCGAGGATTCTTCATTGCAGTCAAGGCCACCTATGGTCCAAACTCCCAAGGCCCTCCCCACTCCTGGCCAAGAACGGGGAAACACTCATCCATGACACCGAGGCTGTCGGGGCCCTCTGGAAGGAGCACTTCGAAGATCTCCTTCAGTCGAGACTCTGCCTTTGACTCGAGTGTTCTCAACTCCATCCCACAGCATGCAACTCGCCACCACCTCAGTGAAACTCCAACGCTGCACGAGGTAGACAAAGCCATAAAACAGCTCAAGAATAACAAGGCTACGGGTGCGGATGGAATTCCTGCTGAGGCGCTAAAATATGGCGGAGAGACGCTGTTGGCGCGGATACATGACCTCATCTCTCTCATTTGGAGGGAGGCAAGCATGCCGGGAGATCTCGGAGATGCAGTGATCGTGTCCATTTTTAAAAAGGGGAACAAATCCAACTGCGGCAACTACAGGGGAGTCTCCCTATCAACCACTGGAAAGGTTGTCGCGAGAGTTCTCCTCAACTGTTTTCTCCCTGAGGCTGAGGAGCTCCTCCCAGAGTCTCAGTGCAGATTTTGTTCCCTACGGGCACAATGGACATGATCTTTGCAGCATGACAACTGCAGGAAAAATGCAGGGAGCAGCGCCAGCTCTTATACATTGCCGCCTTTGATCTTACAAAGGCCTTTGACACTGTCAACTGTGAGGGCTTATGGAACGTCCTCCTCCGTTTGGAATGCCCCCAAACGTTTGTCAATGTCCTTCGCCTGCTACACGACGACATGCAGGCCGTGATCCTTACCAGCGGATCCATTAAAGGTCCATTCCACGTCCGGACCGGAGTCAAACAGGGCTGCATCATCGCTCCAATCCTCTTCTCTATCTTCCTCTCTGTCATGCTCCACCTCACTGTCAACAAGCTCCCCGCTGGAGTGGAACTAAACTGCAGAACCAGTGGGAAGCTGTTTAACCTACGCTGCCTCCAGGCCAGGTCCAAGATCACCCAAACCTCTGTCGTTGAACTGCAGAACGCGGACTACGACTACGCCTGCGTCTGCGCACATTGAGGCTGAACTCCAGGATATAGTTGATGTATTCACCAAGGCATATGAACGCATGGGCCTTATGCTTAACATCCGTACATTTAACATCTATAAGACACAGGTCCTCCACCAGCCTGTCCTTGCCGCACAGCACTGCCCCCCAGTCATCAAGATTCACGGCTTCCCATATCTCGGGAGCCTCTTGTCAACAAAGGCAGACATTGATGCGGAGATTCAACATCGCCTCCAGTGCGCCAGTGCAGCCTTCGGCAGCCTGAGGAAAAGAGTGTTCGAAGACCAGGCCCTCAAATCTACCAGCAAGCTCATGGTCTACAGGGCTGTAGTAATACTCCTGTATGGATCAGAGGCATGAACAATGTACAGAAGAGACACAAGTTGCTCGAGATACA
The DNA here is from genome assembly GCF_044704955.1 of Pristiophorus japonicus. NCBI lineage: Eukaryota > Metazoa > Chordata > Chondrichthyes > Pristiophoridae > Pristiophorus > Pristiophorus japonicus. Next base: position 100,293,877 of record NC_091984.1, on the reverse strand, counting down.
TCACCAACTATGTCTCCGCTAGATCCTGAAAATCCCCTGGGAGGACAGACGCATCAACATCAGTGTCCTCGCCCAGGTTAACATCCCCAGCATTGAAGCACTAATCACACTCGATCAGCTTCGCTGGGCAGGCCACTTAGTTCGCATGCCAGACACGAGACTCCCTAAACAAATTGCTCTACGCAAAGCTCCTTCATGGCAAACAAGCCAAAGGTGGGCAACGGAAACATTACAAGGGCACCCTCAAAGCCTCCCTGGTAAAGTGCCACATCATCACTGACACCAAAGACTGCCCTTGGTGGTGAAAGTGCATCCGGGAGGGCGTTGAGCTCTTTGAATCTCAACGCTGCAAGCGTGAAGAGATCAGACGTAGGCAGCGTAAGGAGCGTGTGGTAAATCAATGCCACCCCCGGCCCCTCTTGCCCCGACAAATATCTGTCCCACATGTGACCGAGTCTGTGGCTCTTGGATTGGACTGTTCAGTCACCAAAGAACTCACTTTAGGAGTGGAAGCAAGTCTTCCTCGATTCCGAGGGACTGCCTATGATGATGGTCACTTTTACACGACCAGATTTTTATTTCCAGATTTTAAAAAACTATTCAAATTCTCAAATTGCCATAATAGGATTTGAATTTGTGCTCTCTCTGGATTATTCGTCCAGGCCTTTGGATTACCAGACCAATAACATAACTGCTGTGCTGCTGGACCCATGTCTGTCAGCCTGTTTGTGTATTTTGTTTCATTCCTTTATTTTTTTGTTCAAAAATGGTGGTGCAAAGTACTGTCAAATTAGTTTTCATTGTTTTATATGCATATCATCACTGCTTAACACAAAGGAGAAAATAAGTTTTTAAAGTCCTGAAAGGTAAATATTTCTGCATTTGCTCCATCCCGTACAAATCAGTCATTTGTTAGCAGCTGTTTAATATATAAAATATTTTCAGCTTTTGTGAACCGTATGTGCAAGCCAATAAAGGAGCCGAACAGCCAGTGCTGTGACGCCTCATTGAGTTGTAAGGCTGAATGCTTCACTCTGATTGATCATGTGGTGCGTTATGCATTCCATCCCCCTCGGCTGAGGGAATCCCTGCATTATTCTTTTAGCCCTCTGAGTTGGTTTCTTCGCTTCCTCCTGATTGAGAGAGCTTTGTTCTCCCTGCATCCTAGCAGAGATGTTTTCCCATTACTTCCCACCCAGTCCAAATAGAGGTTTTCTTGCTGTCACCACCTATTTCTCTCTGGTTTTTAAATCAGTTTTAAGTTTTAAGTCCGTTACTTGGCGGTATATATTCACCATCATCATCATCATTGGCGGTCCCTTGAAACGCGGATGACTTGCTTCCACGCCAAAAAAAGGACGAGTTCACAGGTGTTTCAATGAAGGACCTGAGCTACATCCTGAAGGATGGAAGATGCCTGTGCGTGCATTTTTTTAACATTGGGTGGCCGTTGCACACCAGCCACCAAATGGGCCTGACAGAGCTAGGTCTTGGTCCAGTGGCAAGGATTACCCAAGACAACTGGAGACCAGCTCTGCTGCACGGACCTAGTGCGCGCACGTATCACAGTGTGGGCTGGTCTGTGCTGCCCTTGGGAACTAGGCCCCGATCACATCCCTCCATAGTCTCTTGCCGCTCTTTCGCCCCGACCTCGCTGCTCCTACTGTATCTGCCCACGCTCCAATCAATGACCTGGATCTTGATGACGTCACTCTTCACAGCTGTCGCCCTCCTGCACCAGCTCGCGCTGTACCTTGTAGTGGCCTTCACACTGCCCATGGCCGCCGCTCATCACTCCTTTTATGGCCCCGACCTGCCGCTGATGTTCGCTCGCAGGCCGGGGCCTCCACCTCTATATTAGACGGCCTTCTAACCCTGCTTGACCTGAAGACTTGGCACTTATTAACTCCGTGCGCAACACCATGGGAGATGGACGAGAACCTTTTTGAGAAGAACGTGAATAAATATTTGAAATATTTTTTTAAATCTCAATGGGAAGAGAGATAAGTGGATAACGAGTTTACACAGGTGCGATGGCCAGAGACTGCCTACTGTGCTGTTTTTTTAAAATACATTCCTACTGCACTTGTCCTTGAGTGAGGTGGCCTATTTAATGCAAATTTGTTGCTGAATGAGGACAATTCTGCCGTGTTGTGTTTCTGGGAACGAGATAGAAACTGCCCCAAATTCCCATCGTTCCTGGAGGGAAGGAGAGAGACTGTCCCAAACTCCCATTGTTTCTGGAGGGAGACTGCCCCACATTCCCATTGTACTGAGAAATCTGTTCCCTGCTGCACTTGTCTTGAACAGAATTGTTATTGTTAAATGTGCAAGCTGCAGTCCAAAACATTTAAACTGAAGTGTTCAGTGTCTTCCCTCCCCAAAACACACTGCTCCTGAATGTTTATTATTTGAGGAGGCAGGAGCTGAGTTGGTGCTAGTTCTAGGTCAGTGGCACTCTAACTCTTTGCTTGCACTTGAGAAGGTGGCTTCTGGTAATTCATATGTTGACTTTGTCTTGTCTTTCTCTTGCAAATCCCATGGGGCCTAGTTGTACTTTCCACTTTAATGATTTCTGTAATGCTGTTCTGGGAATTCACAATGTAAGAAATTAGGCATTTTGAAACCTTGCATCATTCTCAGATTTAAAATGCTTTTCAATCAGCTTTGCTACTTTAAATTCCTAAAAAATAAACAAGAAATTTCCCTGCAGATACTCACATTTCCTGTGCATATTTAAGGTGGTCTCAGCATGTTAGCAGTGTAGCATGTGAAATTATGTGTGAAGTCTGCCATTGTGTGATTCACGAATGATGCAGTTTTCAATGAAAAGATGTGTGAAGATCTAGCCTTTTTTAAATTGCCATAATTAAGAGTGCGTTCCATTTGTGTACAGGATATGTTAAATAATTGTGTAGTTGGTCACACTCATGGGCTATGTCTTCTTGCAGCTTGTTTGCAATATTTGTATTCAAGTTGTGCTTTGCTATCATGTTTTCAATTATTAGGTGTTGATTATATTACAGGTAATACGATTGAGAGGATCTATACGTGCCACTCTCAGAAATATCGCAGGCCCATCCTGCACTCTGAACCTCCTGCCTAACCTAGCGATTGCTCATTACTGCAGCTGCCTGTTCTTTCAAGTCTTGCTGCATGGTGGTGCTGTTTCCCATCAAATTTATTGAGACGAAGTCCTAATTTGCAATAAGGCTGATGAGTGTAGTTTAATTTCTAAAACTGTGTGGAAACATTGGCAATTATATTAAATAAAAATAGCATAGAAATGTGTGCATACAGAATTTATATTTCACCCTGGTCATTTCCATCTACCAGCTATAAGTTGGGGTTGGAGGATTTCACAATTTAAGAGAAAACGGTTTTGACATATTCCCAGTTAATGGGGAATGGGCCTTCAGTCTTATTTGCAGGCAGGAGCACTGCTTTGATTTAGTGGCTTTTACCAATATCGTCTACCCAGTGTTTAAACTGGTATCTTCACGATTCGATTGGAAGATTTAAATATTTTTAAGATTATCATTTTAAAATTTCTGTCACCCCAGTGTGTGAGCAAGGCAGAATGGAGAAGGAAGTTCTCTCCTCCCTTTCTTCTGAAGACATGAACTCCTTGCTGGGACATACGAGCATGCTGCTTATTCCAGTAACTTATCCATATGACCATTCTTGACGTGTAATCCTTAACGGTGAATATCAACAAGTTGTTTGACTGCAGATGTCACAGATGAGGCTAATTCTGCCCTCACTTGATTATATGTACACATTTCCACCAGGGCCACAAGATAGCTATCAGGAGTTGGGACCATTTGGTCCCCTCCCTCACTAACCCAAGGCCGATTTATAATGTCCCAACTGCAGCAGTGGCTGAGAGCTGACTCACCAGAGACAAGATCAAAGCTGGGATCTCCCTCTAGCTCAGGCAGTTAGTGGATAAACTAGCCAAGTCATTGGGAACCCCTGACTTCTGTTCCATGTACCCCTCATCCTTTTGATGGCGGGGGAAATCACAAGTCTCCACCGCAGAAACATGGACTGGAGAGTTTGTTCATCCCAGAGTGGATTGGAAGAGAGCTGTGAATTGGAACATTTTTGTGAGTTGATCTCGTGCTGCCTGACCTCAGGACTGTGCATGTCCAACTGGGCACTCTGTTTCTGCATCTTTTTTTAAAATGTATTTATAAATATATATAAATATAAATGTCTATAAATCTATATATCTATAAATAAATACACACACACACACACACACACACACACACACACACACACACACTATAACGCAAAGCTGCAGCCTCTCGTCCCAATCTGTACAGTTGTCACTGCCATGGTGAGGGAGATGATCAACTGAATTCTCAGCATGTGTTCTCAATCTAGTTTACCTGTACTTGGCTGAATTTGAACAGACAGCGTTCGACCAGCCAGTTTCGAGCACTTTGATCAAATTGCATGTGTGGTATTGAACTGAATAACGCACTAATTCTGGTCACACACAGTTGTTATACCCCAGTAAACATTAATAATTATTTTCTAGGACTGACCTCTGGAACTTGCTCCTTGAAAAAGCTTTCATAGCAATTTTACTGAAATGAAATTTGGAGATTATTTATAAGTAAAAGCATACTTCGTTACTATCGGTCAACTTTCATTGAGGATTTGTCAATCATGAATTTTTTCAGGTGAATATTTAGTCATTGACAAGAACCTAATGCAGAAACAGACCCAAACTAAACAAAATCTTAAATACCAAACAATTTAATTTTATCAATCTATCCACTAATATATTATGTCTGTGCACACTTCCTGTCAGCTTTTTGAAATAAATTCTTGTCCTCGTTTGTCATGCTGTAATTGCAGCCTCTTGCCAGTGGAGGTGTGGCAGTAGCACCACTGACAAGCTTGTCTGACAAGTTGACATGGGCAGTTTTCAGTATTAGCATAGGAATTTATAATGGAAATATAAAAAGGATGGAATGGAGATAGAATTACAACTGCCTGGCCTGGTCCAATGATCCTCCATCCTCTGACCCTTCACTTGAACATTACGTTTGGCCTTAACTCCCAGTGTTCAATACCACGGGAGATCAACAAGTAATACAAAACCGTATGTCTCAGATGCATTCCGTCTGTCAGCCTTGTCCATCAGACTTCGTGTTGCACTCAAATTTGTCATATTTCAAAAGAAAAAGCATGAAGAACCAAAAATCATCATTTGGCCTAAGAGCCAGAATGCAATTTTTGAGTGACCTTACCAATTACTCTTAAAAGACAAAGAAAGCCAGGTTTGTGACCTGCAACCTTGAGAGCAATTAACCCCGACTTGACTCAGCAATTGGACTTTGAGGCTCTAAGGGACGCAGTTTCACCATAACAGCAAGTGATACATGTGCATTACACTTTTTTTTTAAAAGCTAATTTTTGAGGGGGGAAAATGCTGATGTTTATAAATTAGCAGGGCTTTGATCTGGCAATTGGTCACCCATACTCACATGGTTAAATTACTGCTTTATTTTCAGATATCAGTTGTTCTTGTATCTGTAAAGTAAAATTGGTGATAAATTATTGTACCAGTTTCTATATGAAGTCTGAACTGTTTTCCTTCTCCAAAAGACTTGGTTCCAGGATACAAGTCAAATAGGAAATGTGCACAGATTAAGCTTGATTGAGCTTGGAAGAAGTGCAATGAAGTGAAATTGCAAGAGAGGAGGAGAGGTTGCTGCTCCAAGAGTTCTAAAAATAATTTCAAACCATGTGCATGTTCAAATAGTTCCGTTGGCTGAGTCTTCAATCAGTCATTTGAGTGGGATGAAGACCCCGAGGACTGATCTCAGTTGAAAGCACACATCAACCAAAGTGCACTGCTGAGAATTCTAATGCTCAAGTAAAGTTTAGTACAGGAGGAACATGAAACATATCTTCACCAGAATGGAGCAAAGGTGTATTTGCAAGAAAACTGTGATCTAGCAGAATAATCAAGGATGCACTCAAAATATAGACAGGTTAAATAGAGAGTTGCGATACTGAGCCACGCACATTAAGACATTCAGGTCCCTCCGCCCCATCCCCCTCACCCCCTCAGTCTATGCTGAGTTAGCTGATCCCAGCTGAGTATCAGCAGTGATGCGACAATTGGTCTTCGTATCTGTGAACTAGGAAAGTGGGAATGCTATGTTCTCATTCCTCATGGCAAGACCAGTGTCTCATGCTGGTATGTGTTTAAATATCTAAGGAAGGCAAGGTCAGGCTTTGATGTGATAACACACTCGGATGATTCAGTTACCTGCACAGAAAGTACTTGCTGCTCACACGTGCAGAATGTCCTCGAGATATCAGAGCCTTACCCAGCATGAGTCAATATCTTTCGGCAGCAAGGGAGGGAAAGATACAAGTACAAAATGATAAATAATTTGAAATGGGGCTAACAGAATGGTTGTTATAGAACAAGTGCGTTTTGACTTTTTATCTTAGAATTTAGGCTTGTGTTGAATAACGAGCTGGTGCTCATCTTGCCATAACCCATATGGGGTTGTAAAATAAAATGCAAAGGTTGATGGATTTTTAGAAAAGCTCTTTAATTCAGCCTTTAGTTCTTTAATATAAAGAACTAAATGTGCCTCACAGATAGTTATTAAAGGACACTATTCTGGCTTGTTATAAATCTGTTTAATTTGCAAATGTTATAAGAAATCCAACCTCTGTAATTGGTCAAGTGAATGTTGAGAGCAGCCCGGGTTAACGTGATTACAGTTATTCCCTGAGACATCAGAGAAGCAAAGAACCATTGACCATAAGTTTGAGCTACTGCTGTTTGACATTCATTCTCAACTGTTGGGAAGCTAACATTTTTTCTTAACATCTGGAAGGGAAGGGAAAAATTACATGCACACTGAAATTTGTGACTGGGTGACTTATTTGTGATTTTGGATATAGATGACTCTAATTGATGTAGAAATATTGGGCCCAAGTTTCCACATGATTTGCGCCTGATTTTTAGGAGCAACTGGTGGAGAACGGACTATCTTAGAATTCGCAATTCTCCACAATTTTTTTCTGCAGTTCTAGTCAGGTAGAACAGTTCTCCTTTGGAACAGGATTTTTTCTTCAAAAGGGGGCGTGTCCGGTTACTGACGCCTGATTTGAAAGTTTCCAAAGTGAAAATGTACTCCAAACTAAAGTAGAATGGAGCAAGTGAAGATTTTTATAGAACTGAAAAAACCTGTTCTGCACATTAAAAAATCAGGCGCAGGTTACAAATCAGACGTCCAGAACGGGGAGGCGGGGGGGAGGAAGGGAACTCATTAAATTATACAATCAATCCTTATTTATACTTATACAAATATTATACAAATAAATCCAACCTGAATAAACATAAGCAAGGACAAGATTAAATAAACCATCTTCCTACCTGTGTGAAAGTGCTTCAGCCAGGGAGAATGGTGCAGCAAGCCTCACAAAACGAGGGAGCCGACCGAACGCGCGGGGGGGGGTGGGGGGAAAGGAGCCGACGAACGTGGGGGGGGGCGGAGAGGGAGGGAAGGGAGCCGACGAACGTGGGGGGGGCGGAGAGGGAGGGAAGGGAGCCGACGAACGTGGGGGGGGCGGAGAGGGAGGGAAGGGAGCCGATGAACGTGGGGGGGGCGGAGAGGGAGGGAAGGGAGCCGACGAACGCGGCGGGGGTGGGAGGGAAGGGAGCCGACGAACGTGGGGGTGGGAGGGAAGGGAGCCGACGAACGCAGGTGGGGGAGGGAAGGGAGCCGACGAACGCGGGCGGGCGGGCGGGAAATGGAGCCGTTCCAGACCGCTGGCGGGAAAGAGAGAAGGCTGCAGGAAGCCTCAGAAATTGAGGAGCCATTTCCCGACGGCAAAAGGCGGACGTCGTCGGGGAAACGGCTGCCTCAACTTTCTGAGGCTTCCTGCATCCTTCTCACTGCTACAAGAAGCCTCTGTGCTGATGGCAATGTACTTTTATTAAAAAAATTAAAAAAAACTAAACAGCTACAAAGAACTACAAAAATGGCCGAGTGCCAATGTTTTTTTCACACTGAGCATGCGCGAACGCTCCAACGCGCACGTGCAGCGTTGCCGGCAGGGAAAAAAACTAATTTAAATAGTACCCGCCCCCTCCCACTTACAAAATCGGCGCGAGTGTCGGCTCCGCCCCCCCCCCCCCCCTGCACGCCGCGCCAGGCAGACAAGGAGCTGCAGAACGCTCCAGAATTGCGATTTTTTTTTTTTTTTTTTTTTTTGGCGCAAAAAATGGGCGCCCAGCTCGGAGGGGCGCCCGTTTTTTTTCTTGTGGAAACTTGGGCCCATTAAGTTGGGAATGACTGGGGCATCAGCATTCACATTGGGACAAATGGTGCCTCTTGCGGAAACATAAAATGTCAATGCTGAAACAATTGATAAGATCATTGCATTGAGTTGCCTAATTTCAGTCGGAAGACTTTTGTTGGTCTAAGTGCCATTTGGCAATTGAGAGGCGGGGCGCAGTGGTAGAGGAAATCAGCCATGACTGCTCTTACTGGGAAAAGACATTTTAAATGGATATAGGCTGAGGACAAGATTAGATTTGCGCCCGCCCCCCCCCCCCCCCCCCCCCTCAAATCACGGTTAAATACCTGCCCACACTCACTATGCACACACACATGAAGGATCCACTTTAATGAGTACCGAAGAGAACTATAAAACTGTCAACGATCCCCCACCCCCAAGCACGAGTTGGGGAGAGGAAGAGAAGCGAAATTGGAATGGAAACTTGTGTGACTTGGTTATCGGAAAACTCTGTTGCAAGTAACTAGGGCCCAAGTTTCGGCTCGAGTTATTTTTTTGGAGCAACTGGTTTAGTATGGAGTATCTTAGAAATCGAAATTCTCGGCATTTAGTTTGCTCCATTTGTAGTTAGTTAGAATAGTTTCATTTTAGTAGGTTTTTTTTTCAAAAGGGGGCGTTACCAGCCACTTACGCCTGTTTTGCAAGTTTAGGCAGTGAAAAGTTACTCTAAACTAACTTAGAACGGAGTAAGTGTCGATTTTTGTATGCCTACACTTTAGAAATTAGGTGCAGGTAGCGAGAGATGGGGGTCGGGGGGAAGAGAGGTTAGTGATTATACAAAGCATTAAACACTTCCCTTTTACCAATAAAGAGCCATTATCAACAATAAATCATTAATAAATCAACCAAAAAAATCAATAAATCAATCAGTAAAAAAATAAATAAAATAAAAAATCAATCAATAAATTAAAAGTTTCTACTCCCCTGCAGCACCGGGAGCCCTCCAACAGCCAGCCGAAGTGCTGCTCGGCGGGCCCCCCTGCCGAAGAGGTGCTTGGGCGGGCCCCACTCTGCCGAAGAGGTGCTCGGGGGGCCCCCCCCCCCCCGCACTGCCGCCGCCGAAGAGGTTCTCGGGCGGGCCCCCCACCTGCCGAATAGATGCAGTTCGGGCGGGGCCCGCCGCCAAAGAGGTGTTGGTCGGGCGGGGCCGCCACCGAAGAGCTGCAGTTCGGGTGGGGTCTGCAACTGGGGTGGAGTTCGGGCGGGGCCCGCCACCCAAGAGCTGCTGGTCGGGCAGGCCCCACCACCGAAGAGGTAAGGGCAGTGGCGGCTTGGCAGGCAGGCCACTCGGCCCGGGATAGGGGTGGCCAACAGCGCGACGTTCCTTCGGCCAGGGATAGGGTCGCCCGGAGGTGGGATGCGCTGGGAGGGCCAGGGGCGACTGCGCACGTGCGCAGACTCCACTGCACATGCGCACAGTTGCCGGCACTCTTTTTGGTGCAGGGCTGTAGCTCCGCCCCCAGCTGCTTGTGTTGCGCTGTGTTGACTGTGAAACAGGCCTGCTGGACTCGGAGAATCGCAAGCTAAGTTTTCGGCACTTTTTTTATTCTAAAAAAATTGGCAGGCCTCTCTGAGTGCGCTGTTCTGGGAGGACATCCGAAACTTGGGCCCTACTTGTGGCTGATGTCTAATGAAGAAATCTGTTTCGAGGTAAACCCATCATTAAAAGATGAATCTCCACTGGTTTGATTTGTTATCAAGGCTGTAAAATAGAAACTCTTCCCCTTTGGTAAACAGGCCCTTTTAAAGTATTGTACTGTGCCTTAAGTTTGTGGTTGTAGCATAATGAAATTGTTTGGAGGTGAGTTGACGGTACATTCACGTGTTAATTGTGTGACATAAACTGGCACATTGTTAAACCTGAAAGGAATGTCTTGAAACATGTCAAGTGCACCGTATCTAAGGGTGTTGCCTGCATCTGTCAAATCGTCAGATGCCATTTCAGAACTGCCTTTTAAATACAACCATGCTGGTTTAATGGATAACAAAGAAAGTTATTTGGCCCATCTAAATTTATCCATCCAATGAGATCCCAGCATTTCCCCATTATATTTCCCCAATTGCTAAATGACTCTCTAACTTCTAACTTCTCTCCATAATCTGCCTATTTCGAAATGACCTCTTGCACAAACCTGATCTATTTTAGTTTAGTTACCATCGCCACACCCTATTCGGCAAGCTTCTACTATTCTAATAACTTGCGCTTGTGGCTGTACCAGAATTAAGAACATAGGAACCAGGAGTAAGCCATTCAACCCCTCAAGCTTGTTGCGCCATTCAACTAGCATGGCTGCTCTGTATCTTAACTTCATTTGCCTGCTTTGGTTCCGTAACCCTCAATACCCTTGTAGAACAAAAATGTTATCAATCTCAGTTTTGAAATTTCAATTGGCCTAGCCTCGGCTTTTTGAGGAGGGTTCCAGATTTCCACCCACTTTGTGAAGAAATGCTTCCTGATATCACTCCTGAATGGCCGAGCTCTATTTTTTAAATGTATGCCTCCTTGTTCTGGATTCCCCCACCAGAGGAAACAGTTTCTTTCTCTCTCTCTCTCTCTCTCTCTCTCTCTCTCTCTCTCTCTCTCTCATACAAGGTGCATGATTTGGAACTCATAGTTGGAGTGATTTATGTAATTGTTGACCAAATGTAATGTAAATATAATTTAGTTAAATACTCCAGTATTTAGTATTTTATCTCTTTATTTCTGCCACATATGCAAAAACCGATTAAAAATATTGATGCTGCTAAAAATAGTTTCATATGGCCAGCTCAAGATATATTGTAAGAACATATTAAGATGTTACTTCAGGTACTATTAATGTTTAGAAAGTTTGATTGGAAAGGTCCATCCTCTCTCAACATATAAATCAACTCCAGGGGAAGCTTAAGAAGTGCTCACGAGGCAGGCGTAAGGAACTCTATTTGACACAAACTCGAGTTGTACTTCATGCAGTATGGGGTTTCCTCCTCCAGGTGCTTTGTTCGAGAATTAGGTGGTTGTGACTATAGTTATAATGCAACTTCAACACAAATATTACTGCAAAATTGGAAGCTGCCTTGCAGCAATGGTAAAGTAGAAAAGTATTTGCAGAAACTCACCGCGTGTGTTGGAATAAATAGGGATGTGGGCTTTGTATTCTGCTCCACTGTAAACAGGAAGCAGCACTTGAGACAAAGGCAGTAAAGTAGCAACTAATGAAATGTTGCTGTGTCCAGAATGATGGCTGAAACTCTCCAATTGCTCCTTACAGCCAATGAAACAGT